>NW_021604601.1:1627539-1651587 GCF_004785775.1 Grammomys surdaster | reverse complement strand
TAACATCCCTTAACATTCTTAGCATCCCTTAGCATCCCTTAGCATCCTTAGCATCCTTAGCATCCCTTAGCATCCTTAGCATCCTTAGCATCCCTTAGCATCCTTAGTATCCTTAGCATCCCTTAGCATCTTTAGCATCCCTTAGCATCCTGAGTATCCCTTAGCATTCCTGTGGCTGAATTAGTCCTGTCCCATGGGCTTGAAACCCAATAAAGTCCTTGCTACAGGATTTGGTATTTATGACCAAGTAACCTTAAACTTGTGGTTTTGTTACTTTTTTTTTTTGATGTAGTCTTCCCATTTTTATGATTCCCAAGCTTTCCTTCCAAACCCAAATATCTTTCCTCCTTTATAATTAAAATTTGGGGGTGGAGGGCAAAGAGATGCCAAAGAGTTGTCACTTGATCTGTGGTGATTCAGAAGAGAAAAGAAAGAAAAAGCAAAACCATGCTGTCCCTTCACACCGAGGTCTTTATCTGACAAAATCCATATGCTGTGTGGTCACCATGGCAACTAAGTAAGGTTGTAATTGCAACCCTGGAAAGCTAATTTTTTTTCACTCAAATAGTGACACACGTTTAACCTGTCTGAAGTTTCAACAAACCATCTTTTAATGACAAGTGTTTTGAAGAGTCTAATTTAGTCTGTTTGTTTGGAGGCACACTTCTTCCATTTTTAACTTAATAAACTAGCTGTGAAGTGGTGGGCCAGGTAGAGAAAGCTCCAATATTTTCTGACCTTATAAAATTATATCTGGTTATCTTTTGAGCGATAAAAATCTAAATGTGTGACTGTCTAAAGAACACACAGACCCCAGGACTCTCAGAATCAATTGAAAGAACCAAACATGGCTTTGTCAAAAAATGAACTATAGAGATGGAATTTTAAATCAAGGCTTCGAACCCATTTCTTCCATTGCCATCAAGAAAATGCTAACTGCCTCCCAATGACTAAACATGCAGTATCTAGGTAGCTATTGAATTAGTTTCTCAACTATATACTTTAGTTGAGGCTGAAAATCCCTCCTTTTTCTGTGTTGTGCATATCAATATGCATACATGTGTATGTCTGCTTGTGGGGTCCAGAGATCAACACTGTGTAGCTACCTCAGTTCCTTCTCTCCTTATTTGTGGAAAGAGAGTCCTTCACTCAATCCAGAATTAACCAGTTTGGCTAGGCTGGCTGGCCCATGAACTCCAGGGAAGCCTCCTGTCTCTGTATCCCATTGCTGGGAATGTAGACATGTACCACAGTACTCCCTACCATGATGAAGTCTATCTCCAGGGCTATGAAACAAAATAAGCACCTTCTCTCTTAAGTCATTTTTTGTCAGAGTACTTTCTCACAGCAACAAAAAGAAACCAATACAAAGGGCCTTCTCTTGGAGTATCTCAGAAAGTTGAGGAAAGCCAAGCAGTGGTGCTTCTAATACTGGAGGAGTCGGAGTGAACAATGCTCTCCATTGAAGTGGCTGCAGTTGCCTAAAGCAGACCTGGTAGAGAATGCAGAGTGGTACTGTGAGGTTGTAGCACCAGGAACATAAGTAAATTCGTAAGAACAGGCTCAAAGGAGAAGCTGTGTGAAGTCCGAGGTCATGGTTCTGTGTTCCTAAGCTGATAGGGCTGTTGACTACACTTGTCCCAGCTCTGAGGAATGGCAGCCTACGGGTGATCACAGAGCAGGTACAGTGTGTGAATGGCACTTGTTTATTGAACTTTCAGATGCAGATACAAGTGGGTGACTCTCATCTGCCACAGCCCCCAAGCCCTTCCAGGCTGCACGTCTGAGATCTGTTGTCAGTCCCTCTTCTGCCTCCATTCCAGCCTCTTATCTACAGACTCAGTGGTGGCACAGGTTGAGAAGAATCAACCCTTTCTTCTTTCTGTTCCTTTTCAAGTAGACATTTGCCTTTGCCTTGTGGCTGTATCAACACAACCCAGGAAATAATGTACAGACATATTCTAAGCACACTTCCTATCCATAATTACAGTTCCACAAGAACCAGCCAACTTCATATTTCATTGAAAGAAAGATGAGAAAATTCAGAAGCAAAAATTAATTTGGTTTTTTATTATTTCCAAAGCAAGTTATCACAAACTTAAAACAACGAGATTTTGCTATCAATATCCTCTTGCTCTGTCTGTTGGGATGGCATCATGTAAAGGTTTTCCCTCGGTTCTTGTCTTCTTGAAGGAATTAAGCCAAGAGGAATGCATAAGTTCAGCCAAACTAAAGACAATCAAAGCTATAAAATACATTCCAGAGACAGATCTGAGTGAGCTGACTGATACAAAGAGGGCTACCATCCTATTGTGTTCTGTCTTGTAGATTTGTAAGTAATTTCTTAAGGTCCCTTCCCTCTTGTGATTTTATCATTAGTTTATTCCCCTTAGGTACCACTTTTGTTTCATTCCACTGTCCTATACATGCTCCAGGTAAAGATGACTTGGAGTTTCTTCTCTGATCATCAGGATATTCACTAGTCAGCATGCATGGTCATTGGGAGAGTGCCCTGGTACATTCATCTTTTTATGTGACAAGAAGAATATCACTTGCAGTTTCAATGATACAGAGACACAAAGGTGCATTTCAAATGCCAGGAGTCACAGCTGAAGTTTCCTTGATTATCTTGTGTTTAACCCCCTACCTGGTCAAGATGTACCCAATCACAGAAATGTAATATGCATTAATAGCCTCCTCCTTCACGGTATGTCTGCCCAGCTACTTACTATAACAAGAAGTCTGGGTGGGTTCACATGGTAAGATTTTTCTAGTGTTCATGATTGGGGTGCTGGAATCCATGCTCTTATCTGCAAGTTCTTAGAGCTAGTGCAGATCTGCTTTAAGACTCATTCAAGTTAACATGACTCCCTTATATGGTGGATCTATTCAATCATGTGAGAAATTTAATGGAATAAGAGGGCTAGCTATCATCTCAGGAGAAGAGACTGTCTCTTGCCTGATCACCTGTGAACCAGGACATATGTTTGTTTCCCTGCCATTGGACTCAAAACTGAAATATTAAATCTCCCATAGTCTTAAGCCTGCGGGACTTTGAACTAGAGCTGAACTGTTTAGCCTACTGTGTCTGGCTTACTAATTAAATATGTAGATCTTGGCACCCATTAGCCTCCACAATCTTGTGCTCCAATTCCTCGTAATAAACTATATTCTTCATGGAAAGAATAGTGAAAAAGAATTCTTCATGGAAAACTCCAATAGAGAACTCCAAAACATATTCAATCCAGTTTGTTTTCTTTTCTGATGCGTCTCTCTTCTTTCCTCTGCATGTGATGCAAAATTCTAGTGTGTGTGTGTTGTGTGTGTGTGTATGTGTTATTATATGTTGTATATGTGTATACACACGTGAAGGGGACAGAAGAGGTTACCAGCTGACCTGTTCTACCATTCTGCCTTATTCTTTTGAAACATGAGCAACCACCAAGCCCCAGTAATTCCTCATTCTACCTCCCCCAGTGCGGGGATCTTCTCGGATTATATGAGGCCTTAAAAAAGAAGGTCAATAAGGCTATAGAAATAGCTCAATGTGTAAGAGCAGTTGCTACACAGGCATGAGGAACTGAGCTTGAATCCCTAGCAGATACCTACATAAAAAGCATAGGAACATAGATGCTTGCAAACCCAGCACTGTGGGAGGTAGAAGGAGGAACTGCTGAGGCTTGGTGGTTGCTCATGTTTCAAAAGAATAAGGCAGAATTGTATGCAACAATATCCCTGATTTAGTCCCATAGCTTTAATTTCATCAAATATTTTTTGTTCATTTTTTACCATAAAGCCTAATAAAATGCATTCACCAGAGAATAACAAGTCAAGGGAGCCATAAGTGTGACTCCTGCTCTCTCAAAGAGTGACCAGACACACTACTTTTCTTGCGACACTTTTATCAACCGCCACTGAGGCAGTGAGATAGAAAGTAGAAAAACACCAAAGGCACATGCTGAGAAAGAATCAGAGAATTGTGGACTTCTAACAGAGAGTAAGCTGGAACTCCACAGGCAAAATGGAGAATAAAAATCCATTTCCCTGTAGCCCTTGTCCAATGTCTACATAATCACTTCTTAGAGGAGTCTATGAGAAGGTCAAGGTAGACCCTACAAAGAACAGATATGTATGAACCCATGAGTGGGAGCTGCATATGGAACAAGAGAGAGAGCAAGAACGTGAAACTGTTGGAATTTTTCTCTTCTTCCTTTAATACGTATTTCATTTTCAATCTATGCCCAAAAATTCTACATATTTATGTTGCAGTGTGCACATTCTCCATCACTGTAACAAAATGCCTGGCCAAAGCAACTTAAGGGAAGAAGGGTGTCACATGTCTTAGCATGTGTGTCTCGTTTACTTTGGTTCACAGCTGCAGTGGTTGTAAAGCCGCGGAGATGAGACCGTGAGGTGCTTGGTCACACTGCACCCACAGTCAAGAAGCAGGGAGCAGCGAATACTCCTGTTTGACTCGCTTTCTCCTTTTTATGCACTCCCAGACCCAAGCCTGAAAAATGAAGCCACCCACATTTAGAGTGTGTCTACTTCACCCCAATTAACCTAATCTAGATGATTTCTCCCAGACATGCCCAGATATTTGTTACCATGGTAATTCTAAATCTTGTAAAGTTGATGACCAGTACGAACCATCACAGTGTGAGACATCAATACTCTATACTACATGTCATGATGAAATCCTAACAACTGGAATTTCTATCACATAAAAGAGCTCTCATTTCACTGTGTTGGAAGTATTCCCATTTGTCTCCATGAACTATTCTGAACATACAATTAATTGTTTTGGATCAGAGAAGTCTGCTTTGCACCAGAACATTTATTTAAGTTATTACTTCTGTCTAACTGTATTCCTGTGCCTGCCTACCATCCTTCTTGTATTTCCCTAATCCCTTCCTTCTTAGCTGTTGCTAAGAAGTAATCTACTCTCTTTGACTGTACCAGCAAGCCAAGCTCTCTCTCTATCACTCTGTCAAGTCCGATTTATACCCTCCAAACATGACAAGTCCTCCACATGCCTTGCCTCAGCACAGGTCTTGCCTCGGTATGGGTCTTGCCTCAGCACACGTCTTGCCTTAGCATGTGTATCCAGTCAGCCTGAGTCCATGGAGTCCCAACAAATGGAGCTCAACTGCGAAATGTAAGGTGGACCAATGCATGTGTGTCGTTACCAAAAAATCTTTCATCATGTATCCTTTCACATTTTTGCTTTAGCAGAACATCCTCTCTCCTGTGTCTGTTTTAGTGAAACATTCCTTTATGTGTTTGTCTTAATCGTTTACCTGTGACCACTTCAGAAAAACACTCCTTAACATGTTTGTCCCAGCAAAATATCATCCAACACAACTGACTCTCCAAAGAACCTTTAAGTTTTTATTTCATTTGACATTCTATATATTGGCTTCTTCGTGTAAGTGATCACATAATACATTTGTCTTCATGTGCTCAATTTCTTTCACTTAAGCTAATGATCTCTAGAGTCACCCAGATTGTCCCAAATGGTAGGATTTTATTCTTTTGGGGCTCAATAGTACTCCATTGCATGTAGGTTCCGTGTTGTCTTTACCTATTTATCTATTGATGGGCACGTAGGTTGATTCTATGTCTGTGGACAGTACTGCAAAGAGCAGGTGGTATGCTGATGTCTCTTTTCACAGTTGGATCTTAGTTCCTATGGATATACCCAGAAATGTATGCCGTGTTGAGGTTGCTGGATCATATAATAGATCTATCTTGAGGTGGTTTTTTTATTTTTATTTTTTGAACAATTATTTTTTTTGAGACTTTAAAAGAATATCTCAGATTTACACAATGGTTGTACTAACCTATCGTACAGCCTCCTCCCCCAATGGTTTCATGGGATCCCTTATTCCCAGCATCTTGGCAAGCATTCATTACCCTTTGTATTTTTTGACAATAATTCTAACTGGGGTGAGGTGATATGGCTTTGTGGTGTTAATTCATATTTCTCTGATAGCTACTGATGATGTTGGACATTTTTGCAGATGACTGTTGGCCACTTGCGTGTGTTCTCTTGTTCTCACTGCTAAAGGACTGGCCCAAGGCAAGGGAGAAAAGCCTGAGGAAAGGAATCAGAACCCAGAAAAGAGGTTCCAGAATGAGAACAATGCTGAGAGATTTTGGTATAGGAAGACATGTGAGAGTCAGACACACTGGCTGACAATGAATACAGACAAATCTGCATCCTGGTTAACCTATATGAATACCTAGCACTAAAATATTCTCAGTTGCCTTCCTGGCAACAGATGACCTCACTCTGCACTCTCAGATATCATAACCCAGCTGACATGACAGGGCTCAACAAACTGAGACACTGAAACTGAGAGAAAACAGGATGATAGCCATATATCTCAATATCCATATTCTTTAGCTAGAATTGAGTCCATAAGTTAGAAGCTTGAAAGCAGAAGTCAGTATTGTCTCTGGGCGGTTATTAAAATTGAGTTTTCAACATTCTCATGCCTAGTATTGCAGAGTTGTTTTGGTGGGAAAGAAAGCAATTGGTGTCTCATGCTTGCTGTCATTATAAAAGAAATCACAGCTACAAGTCTAGACTTTATGATTATTTCACAAGGACTTGTCCTTATGAAATAATCATTGTTTCATGTCATCTGTAGTTTATTGATCTGCAGTATGTCTGAAATTATTTAGATGGAGAAAGTGAGCCTTTCTTCTCTTTCCAGCACACAGAGAAAGATCTTTGCAAACCCCTGAGAATAGAGTAAGCGTCTTATATTGGAAACATATTGGACTCACATTTCTTATTTACTAAGATATTTAAAATATTCTGTGGAGCCAGTTTTATTGGGTTACCATAAGAGAGATTTTTCTACTTTTAATCATCTGTGGTTGTTTTCTTTTCATAATATAAAAAGGAGAGAAGCAGAGTGAGAAAGAGGACAAGAAAGGAGGAGGGGAAACATAAGAATGGAAAGGAGAGAGTAGCAGGATACGAAACAGGGAAAAGAAGAAAGAAGCCCCTAATAGTTATCCAGACTTTTATAGTTCCACTAGCTAGCAGGTAGATTGTGTGGGTTAGCATATTTATGGCAGTGACTCTAGGGTCACCAGTGTTCCTCAGCCTAGAGGGAAAATTCTTATGTCCTCTAGCCTCAACTCTTAATGATACTTCTATGATTCATTGTCTTATAACGAAATAATTTTGGGAGTAGTTCATGGCAGCCATCCCTGGCATAGATCAGTTTTATATGCTCCAGGAATCTCCTCTTTCTCGTGATTTTACAGATGAAAATGTTAAGTGTGGCTCTCAGGTGCTAAGGCGCAGCGTCTGCTAATATGGACAGCAATGCCTGCCATCCCCAACTCAATATTAACCTTTAATATTTATTTTATTGCTTATGAAAGATAATTCAGTAAGCCATATTTCCTGTCAATGAGTGTCAGTTACATTTCCCCTTCCTTGGACTGTTTCAAAGGACCATGATGTTATCAGACAGGACAACCAGTTCTAGGAGAGTACAGGAAGACCCTGTGTTGGCTGGTTTATCTCAAATACATTCTAGATACACCGTAACTTGCTCTAGTGAGATATGAAGTTTTTTCTCCTTATATTGTCTTCCTATGTCTCTAAGTGTCTACAGAGGGCTTTTAATATATCTGAGTTTTAAAAACCACAACTTTCCTCCATCAAGGATAGAACTGTCTCTGTCATCTTGTTATTTTGCATTCTAATGCATCTGAGGCTTGCTCATGTTCATGGTGTAAGCGAAGTATCTAAGTCTCCTTTTCAAATGAGCTGCTGAAGTGCCATACTCTGCTAACTTATTGGCAGCACCATGTCAGAATCAAGTCATGGTTCCCAGCTACACACCCCTGTGGTGGTTTGAATATGCTTGACTCATGGGAAGTTCTACTATTGGGAGGTGTGGCCTTGTTGAAGTCTGTTGCTCTGTAAGCAGGCTTTAAGGGTGTTCAAGCTCTGTCCCCTTTGGAAGACAGTCTCTTCCTGGCTACTAATGTAGAACTCTTCAGCTTCTTTTCCAGCACCATGTGTGCCTGTACGCTGCCATGCTTCGTGCCATGATGATTATAGACTGAATCTCTGGAACTGTAAGCCAGCCCCAATTAAACATCCCTTATAAGAGTTACTTTGATCATGGTGTTTCTTTCCAGAAAAAAAAAAAAAAAACCCTAAGGCAAGCCACTCCTACACAATCTTAATCTTTATGCTTTATAGTTTCCTATGCTTTATGCTTCCTGGTTTCCAGTAAATTACATTCCCCACTGTCTTATTTAGGGTTTCCATTGCTTTAAAAAAGACATCGTGACCAATGCATCTCTTATAAAGACAACATTTAATTGGAGATGGCTTACTGGTATTGAGGTTCAGTCCATTATTATCATGGCAGGAAGCATGACAGCATCTAGGCAAGCACGGTGCTGGAGGAGCTGAGAGTTCTATATCTTGTTCCAACAACAGCTAGGAGAAGACTGGCATCCTCAGGTAGCTAGGAGGAAGCTCTCAAAGCCAACCCCAACAGTGACCCTCCTCCAACAAGGCCACACTTACTAATAGTGCCACTCCCTGGGCTAAGTGTTTTCAAACCACCACACCCACCTACTGTTTTCTTCTTTCTAGAAACTGTACTGAGTGTCCCTCACCCCTTGTTCCTCCACATACATTTTAAAGTTGGTTGATTTTATTCCACAAAATAACTATGATATAGATAAAACATGCTAGGGCTTATATGGGATATTTGGTTAAAACTGAATTGCTTAATGTGATATATTACAAATTAGCATCATTATAATTTTGAATTATCCTCCTTCTGGATATCTGCTTGGGGGACAAAAAAAAATCTTTAAAGTTTTTCAAGAAAATTCTGCAATTTTCTATATGATGCAAGAGTCAAGTGGCTGGATTCATTCTAGGAAATGTTACATCTTAATGTTCTCATAAATCATATCTTTTACATTTTAAATTTTCTGATGTTTAGAAGAGACTTAGTTTATATGTGTCTCTAGACAACTGTAATTTCCAGAAATAACACTAAAATTTCCTGATAATTGTAATCTTCAGGCAAAAAAATTTTCTGGGATTTTTCTTATATGTGTTATCATCAGCAAATAATAGGAAATATTTTTAAATTATTTTTTTTCATTTCTTATGTTTTGTGCTGCTTCTATTTCCAGTACCTTATGGAAGTTTGTGTTTGTGTGTGCATTTGTAAGTGTGTGTACATGTATAGGTGTATGTCCTGTGCATGTGTATGGATGTGTGTATATGTGTGTGTACATGTATATGTGTATGTACATGTATGTGTGTGTGTGTGTGTGCATCCATATGTGCACATCCATGTGAGGCCAGAGGTTGACACAGGATTTCTTCTGCAATCACTCCCTACCTTATTTTTTAAGGCAAGGTTTTTCACCAAACATGTATATCACCAGTTCAGTTAAACTGAGTGGTCAGCAAGTTCTGGAAATCCTTCTTCCTTCATCTCTTTAGTCGAGAGATTGCATGTGATTGCCAGTATGCCTGATGCCTTATGTAGGTGCTGGGCATTGAGTTCTTATGCCTGCACACAAACATATTACCCACTAAGATATCCACACAGCCCCTGCAGTACCACATTTAATAGAAATTAGTGAGACGCTTTATGATATTTTTGTCTAAAATATGATATTTTAATATACCTCACTGAGATAACGCGTATTTTTGTAACTAGATTTATTTGATGTCTTTTCCATCATTATTTTGTTAAAACAATTTTAATTTCACACTACACATTTTTATGAAGTTATTGTGACCATCATATTATTTTATCCTTGCTCTGCTAATGTGATTAAAATAGATTGTTGTATATTAAACTCTTGTGCACACCTGAGATAAATTCAACTTGTTTGTCTTTTATATTCTTTGTTAGAGATGCTTCATTTGTTCAAGACTGTTATATCTATTTTTGTACAAATGACTCTGAGAACCAAGATACACTAGTGAAAAGGCCAAACATACCAGACTGTGTGAGACAGATCATCTTTTTAGTAAAGCTAGGGAATCAGCCAGTGCCTAGCAATAGAGACCAGCCTGGTGCATTCAGTACCAGGCTTACAAATCATCGCCATTTCCCAGCCATTTGAAAGACAGCCAGAGAGAGCCCTGAACATTTTTCTTAAAAATATGTCCAGGGAATTACTCTTGTTTCTCTTCATAATTCATTTACCCAGAGCTGATTCCATGACCTCAAATAATTGAAGAAGCACCAGGAAAATATTTTCATTAAGAAAAAGTGGCCATAAACTTGGATTACACAAAACAGAATCTCACGGATCTCGGGTTGGTCTCTAACTCATTATGGAGCTGAGGGTGACCTTGAACTTCTGATCTTCCTTTGTCCAACTCTAGAGTGCTGGATCACAGTTTTGTAACAGCACAGCTGGGTTTATGTGGTGCTGGGGATAAAGCCAAGGTCATGGTAAACAGACACCTTCATCAGCTGAACTATGTCCCTTGCCTTTATGTGAAGTTCTGATACTAAAAGAGACACAGGAATATTGGAAACCTAGGTAAAATTAATTCCCAATATATACACTCATGAAAAAGCATGTACTATAATTTTCTTTTGTTCTTTCCTGGTCTTATTTGAGAATTAAGATCATATAATCTTTCCCTCTCCCAGAATTGGATTTGGAAAATATTTTCTCTTTTATACTCTTTGGTTTAATTCAGATAATTTTGAAACTTTGAAAAATTTTTGGTATAACTTATGGGTAATAAATACCACCTGGTGTTTCCTTTTAGAAATATTTTTATTTAATGATTCCAAATGTTCACAAAATATGGTACCATTCAGTCTTTCTGTTTATTCTTATGTTGGTTTGGAGCAGAATTTTTTTTAAAGTAGTTTGCCTACTATTGTGAAGTTATAATAATCTCTTGCTACATTTTTAATCCTTTTCAGCATTAGAGTGCCTTTCATCTCTTTCTTGTGATTATAACTTAATTATCTTTCCCTTTTCTTTCTCTTTTAAGTTTTTTTCCTTTTGTGTATAATGACTTTATACATTTAGCTTTTCTGCTCAAGAATAACTTTGTTTGTATTAGCCTTTTCTCTTGTATGTTTGATTTTTATACCAATCATCTGGTCTCTTTTTATTCTCCCTTCTGTTTCATTTGCTTTTATTCTGACATGGTCTACTGACTCTTTGTGTGTGTGTGTGTGTGTGTGTGTGTGTGTGTGTGTGTGTGTGTGCACATGCACGTGTTCACATATGCACATGCATGCATGTGTGTTGGCCAGATGTCAACACCGGGAATCTTCCTTGGTTATTTTTCATCTTGTCTTTTGAGACAGAGCTCTTACTGATTGGCTAGATTGGGGACCCACCAATCTTCAACTTTCCCCTCTGGGACTGAGGTACTGGAAGTCAGAGTTTTAAATATAGCAGCTGGGATTAGATGCCCATGACAAAGGAGAGTTTATGAGATTAACCCTTGATGAAAATATGAATAACCATCTCTGCCTATATGCTTTTTTCTCAAAACTTGCCAGCCTATCTTAATTCAAGTGTGTGTGTGCGTGTGCATGTGTGTATTCTCAAGGCAAACTTTTAATCTGGGGAAATTAACCAAACTTAGGTTTCACAGACACATAGAGACTGAGTTCTACCAATTGGATTAGATTCTGTTGTGTTAATTAATACTCCTGAGTAGGTAACACATCTGAAAGACTTTCCAAGCCACAAAGTCCCTCACAAGTGTGGGTTACCCATCGAGAGGTTCTATCAAATTGACAAACATTCTCATTTTGAGCACAGTGGGGTGGCTAACTTTTTGTTCTTACAAATTGAACCTGTGTTAACACTCCTGTCACTCATGTTTACTTACAACCTTCCATTGTTTGCCTAAGCTAAATCTCTAAAAATGAAACTGTAAGGTCACAGAACAGGCACATATTTAAGGCATGATGTAGTCTATCCACATGAAGAGTTGGGCCAACTTACTTTCCAGCTGTGGTTATGAAAAACATTTCGAGAAGTTAAATGATCCTCTGATTAGTTGATAATAAAAATAATTTCATCAGATTTGTTATCTATCTTTTTCTTAGGATAAACTTTATGAAGGATGCATTATAGCATTCTCAATATTATGCCAAATTAACGATCTTGCAAAATATCCAGGCTTTCTATACCCCTTCACTGCACAGGCATTTGATATCAGAGAATTACATCGTGTCTCCATTCCTGACATCCCTTTGCTTTGACAAAACCCCAGCCACCGCCTGCTGACTAGCAGTGGTATGTTCATAATTACTCTGAGCTAAATAGCAATGTCACAGCAAATGAGCTGACTGTTTTCCTATTGTTATCTCTGTGACTTATTCTTTGTCCAAGATCCAGTGGTGGCTAGTCATTGTGAGTTCCCTGTGGCTAATGTGCATTACCATGGGGACAGCTCTTTTTTGACACTAATTCTGCTTAGATGTGATCACATGAGAATCTCGTGATATAATTTATAGCAGATGACATTGAGATATTGATCCTATAAAGTAAACTGGATCATTTGTTTGCACTTAATAGGGGAGTTTTGTTCAGTAGACTTCTTGCTGTCTCAAAGTTAAAACCCACTGCCTGGGTCTTCCTGCTATTTTGAGCACACTGCATTGAATGGTAGTTCTATGTATAGAACGTAGGACCAGCAGGCAGCAGGCAGCAGGCCAGGCAGTGTGTTTTTGAAAAGGCTATTTCTTCCCCTCCATGAATGGAAAGCTATTTAAACATCTGTAACACTCTCATAGGCTAACATCTGTCAACTGTGCCACGTACAACTTCATCAGCTGGGAATTGAAACCCATTCACAGCACACCTCTTTGTAAACTTCTGTCACTGTGACTGTTCAGACTATAAACTACCCCAGAGAGGAAGGAGGGCCAGAATGTAGAAGACAGCCCCAGGTTTAAGCTGACATTTAACTGTCACAAGAGTGTGATGAGTGTACAAAAGCCACTTTTCTGAGAGAAGGTTGGGGAAAATTGGTAGTGAAGCCCGTCTGAATCATTACTGATATTTTGAAAGCTTAACTTTTCTCAGATGCTGGGTGGATTTTCCTAGTTGTTTGTGTGATTTATTTGGTTAAAGGGAGGACCTTTCACAATGATTTCTTGTTCATTGTCCTCATGGATTTAAGCCTAACAATATACAGACTATTGACACTAGACAGTCAATCCCATAAAAGAAGAATCCCAGACAGGAGGCTGATGACAGCTCTTAATTTGATATGAAATTGTGTACAGATTTATAGATGTCTGTGCAATCTATGAAGTGAAGCAGAAAGGAAGGGAGACACTGAGAACGCAGTGCTAAAGGAGCTGCTTCCACCTGGATTGGTGACAGTTTGCTGCCTTCTTTATATCGTGGTGGTCCATCTTTACTGTCAAGTAGAAGCTCATGCTTTTTTGTTTTATTGTTCTTTGAATGTATCTTAATCATAATGTTCAAGACAAGTGCACAGAATAGATCTAAGTAACATTTATGAACAAGAGTGTTGCACAAGGATAACCTGGACAGTTTGCTTGAATAGCTGATTTGGGGCTGGGAAAATGGTTTGGTTATGCAAGCATCAAGATCCAATTTCTGAGGTCCAGTACCCATTTTAAGGCAAGGCTTGGCGATGCCTGCCTTGGACCCTCGTACAGGAGCCAGGAAAAGGCAGATCCTGGGGCTTGCTAACCAGATTAAGTTCAGCTTAAATAGAAACCAGGTTCAATGAGAGAGACACTGTCTCAAAACATAAGGTGGAGAAAAATAAAGTAAGATATTACTATCAATCTCTGGCCTCAATAGACAGACAACAGACAGACAGACAGACAGACACACACACACACAGAGGGAGAGGAGAGGAGAGGAGAAGAGGAGAGGAGAGGAGAGGAGAGGAGAGAGAGAGAGAGAGAGAGAGAGAGAGAGAGAGAGAGAGAGAGAGAGAAGTTTTGAGGTGCTATCCTCAAGCATCTAATCAAGAACATCATGAATGTAGCTCAAAAGCATCCCAAAAGATTATGAACTGTATCTACCACAATAGGAAAACATTGTTAAAAATATGATTTTAAAAACTGGAATTGAGGGAATAAAAATCAGTCTGGGGCAAGTCGTTCAGTAATATAACACTTGCCTAGCAGGTCCTAAGTTGCATCACACACAGGTTTGTAGTTAGTGTAAACAAAGGATCTAGTTTTGCTGACTTATTCAAGTTTTTGGTGGCTTGTTTTGTTGGATTTTTAAATTTTATTTATGTTTGTTTATTTGTTTGTTTGTTGTTTCAAGACAGGATTTCTTTTTTTTTCCCTTTTTTATTTAATTTTTTTTGAACATGAAATGCTTTTTTATAGCATGTTTTACAAGGGGAGGGGGTAAGAGGGGTCAGGTGATGGAAAAGTACAGAATCTTCTTGGCCTGTGCCTTGAGACATTCAAGACAGGATTTCTTTATGTAATCCTAGATGTCCTGGAACTAGTTCTATAGACCAGGGTAACCCTGTTTTAAAGGGCTATATTTGGAGTCTGAACTCCTCCAAATACTGGCAGGTATGCTATGGGAAGGTTGTAGGATCCGGATCCAGCACTCCATGAGGACTCAGTGATGATATTATCGTTGTCATGCTGGCTTGTATATTTTCACCCTTCCCTATGAGTGAGGCATGGGGAGAGGCTAGAACCTTTCAGCCACCTAAAAACCGCATAGCACCAAGCAGAGCTTGGTCAATCCCAGCTGGTATCATGTTCAACACTAAGGATGTTAAATTCCTTCTAAATTGTTGATGTTGATAAGCCACAATTACTAACTTCATCACCAGTACCAGCTTTAAAGACAGACGTAGGTCTCAGAAGCATTGAGAGTCAGCTGGGGTCACAGTCATATTCCAAGAAGCTAACCCTGAAGAATGTGCCCCTCCAAGCTGCTAGAAAATGACATTTCACAGCTTGGCTTCACACTTGTGTGCTCTGGGGCGTGAGGTCTTTCAACAGAAATCTTTCCACACTTAAAATCCAAGCTGTTTACCCCTGGTCCTCACTGTGCTTGGGACAAAGGGAGAACCAGATGCCTGTAAGGTCCTGCCTTCTAAGGACTGACAGTCTCTTGCTGCTGTTTGTTGTTTTTTGCAAAAAGCTTGGTCCTTTGGTGCTCTCTCACAAGGCCTCAAGAAGTTTCCTCTGTATTTTCTCATTCCCTTCTCTTCAGGCCAGGATTTGAAGTGTAATAACATGGTGACAATGGCTTGGATGTCACAGGAGGAATTTTTCTTTAATCCTTTCTTCTAATACTCAATGTCCACAGAAACTTTCAAAAACCTACTAGGCTTATCAGCACACTTATCATTAGTGTAGTACCAAGAGAGTCACAAGCCACTTTTTTATCTCTCTGATCCTCAGTTTCCTGCAGCTGGACCAATTCAATAAGATGCTCCCAATTTTAGTTCTTTGTAAGCTTCAGAATTCATTATGGAAATTGAAGAAAGTTAAAATACAGTGAGTTTGAGATAATAAAGGACTTTTGTAAAACCAGATTTAGCTTGTAGGTCTGGAGGTTGGAGGATATAACCCATTTCCCAGTTTTTCTTACAGGTTTCGGAACTTTCCTCAATGGTCCTTTATTCACCATTTGTTTTTGTTTATAGGTTAAATGTCATAGTTATCATTGGTAGCATGCTGTGAAGATTAGTTTTAATTGTCAACTTTATACAGTCTAGAATCACCTGAAAAGAGAATTTCAATGAAGGACTGTCTAGATCTGATCTATAAAAGAATGTAGTGGTTGCATTAGTTGAAGTGGGGAGACTGTCCACTGTGGGTAGCACAAATCCCTAGGTTTAGATCCTGAACCTTGTAAGAATGAAGAAGGTGAGCTGAGTAGTGAGCTTGCATGCATCAATTCATTTCTCTCTGGTTTAAAGAATGAATGTGATTGTGACTCTAGATGCTTCACGTTGCTGTTGCTTTGAGTCCCCCACAATGATGTACTCGAACCTGGCATTATGAACTAAAATAAACTCTTTCTCAGCCAAGCTATTTTGCCAGAGTATTTTTACCATAGCAATGGAAAGGAAATGCTTTTCACTGTACCATCTTTCTTGACAGAGAAACAGAACCTTTGTTGAAAGCTGTTTTGAGGAGTCACGTTATACATGGAGATGTATCCTTGGAAACTGTATAGTGGTCTCCACTCCTAGGAAGCTTTGGATATAGCTGGTGGCCAAGTGCTTAGATAGCTCCTACAATGTTTGGTCTTTTAGCCACAGGACGAGCTTTGGGGACAGGGAAGAAAAGCACACAGATTGTGTCATATCTGGTTGCCAAAGTAGCTACTTATCTCCAAATCCTTCTAAGAAGAGGAGTTGTACTTGACAGATGTGTCAGGTGAGCAGAAGATTCCTCAATATGCTGCCTGCAGAGGTCAGCTGCACAGGCTGCCATGCTTTGGCCATAGAAGGTGTGCCATGCTTTGCTAATTGCAGAATACCAAAACTAGCCCTGAAAGGAACCATATTCTTTGATGTCAACTCTACTGCATTCCTCTGGTGGCTGGACAGTTCTTATCATCTACCATCAAACAAGAATCCTTGACAGTAGACCTTGAAAAATGGTTCAGGAATCAAAGCATTGATGAACCACCATGATACCTTTCTGCTTTCTTCCATAGAAGGTGTTCGTCCCGGGGTACCTGGACAACTCCACTCTACTGAGGGCACACTTCCTGGAACAGCTGGGCCTTAGATTTTTTTTGTTTTTGTTTGTTTGTTTGTTCTGTTTTTTTCTCTTTTTGTTGTTGTTATTGTTATACCTAATCCCTATGAATTCATAAATGCTTCAATAACTTTAAGTTTTTCAAACCTTGTTTTAGTGATGATTCTTAAATGCTTTAACCTCCCTTAGAGCCCTCCACCCACCGGAGGTATTGAAAAAGAAAGGATACAGGGAAATGGACCTGTTTAGAAAGGTTCTTTGGAGCAAGTTCTGTCTGTGTTGTCTAAAAATTGGCAGTTCAGTTCACAAGTTAGCAGGCAGCAGCAGCTCAATCCACTCAAAAACACTTCACAGATACACCAGCAGTCCAGTTCGGTAGAGTCAGGTTAGCAACAGTGGTGACATGACCTAGCAGAGACAGTCAGGCCTCAGTCTCTGTTTGGGTCAGCAGGAGGGACCCAGAGGGACATCAGGAGTAGTTCTCAACTGTGCCGCTCTCGTATATGCAAAGATCATCAAAGACTCAAGACCCTCAAGTGCCGCACAGCTAGTGTACCAGCAAGCCAAGCTCTGTCTCTGTCACTGTCATGGAGTCCTATTTATACACTCCAAACATCATGTTCCCTCCATGTATCTTGCCTCAGCATGTGCATCCAATCAGCCCAATCCCAAGGAGTCTCAACAAATTCAGCTCAACTACACAATGTAAGACAGATCAATACATGTGTGTTGTTAGTAAAGCAGCCTTCATCACGTGTCCTTTCACGGGTTTGCTTTAGCTGAACATCCTCTCTCCTGTGTCTGCTTCAGCGAAATGTTACTTCACGAGTCTGCCTTAGTCTTTCACCTATGTCCACTTCAGGAAAACTCTTCTTCACATGTCTGCCCCAGCAAAACACTATCCAACACAACTGACTCTCCAAAGAACCCATTAAGTTTCTACTTTACCTACCTACGCACAGGTTGCCTGCTATAAAATCTATCCACAGCTCAGAAGGGAGAAAGAACTCTCCCAATAATATATGCCCATACAATTTAAAAAGTAATAATTTTATTTTACTATTAGAATTTTCTATCTTTAGTTTCTAAACTTAGATGCAATTCAGATTTATGGGTGAATGGGTGAATTTATGTCCATATGCTTAATAAGTCCGGCTACCTGCTTTACTGACGCCCAAGGAAATGTTTTAGTAAGATTCTGGGACATGATGACTATAAAGGTTCTTCTCTCATTATGAACCATAAGGACTCCAGGCTTTCAGTTGTGAACAAACCCATTACTGGCTTTGATTAGTAATGTTTAATGCAACTGTAGATTATTCCCCTGGAAACCTATGTAGTAGTGTATTCTCTGATGACAGTGCTAGGAGAAAATGTTGTAACTTTATGCCTGGGAGAAGTATAAATAACCCATAAATACTGGCCAGCTTCTAGAAGGTCACGGCAAGACGTTGCCTCTATATTTTGTCATTGTTGGTTGAAAATTTAGCCAAACAGCTCTTGTTCACCTTAATGAATCTAATGCCCCCTCCGGTGCTATAGAAATCTCAAGACTAGGTGTTGGGGACGGCTGCACATACTCTGCAGAAACGAGACTGTGGTTGTTTTCCGTGTACTTATGATGCTACTTTACACACTCTCCAGTGTCCTCATTGTTCTTACTGTCAAGTTACTTTGTCTAAATGAGGCAAAGCATCCATCTTTTCTCTTTCCCAGTCCTGCCCTGGTATTAACTATGCTCAAGAGCACACTATGTGGCCCAAGATGGTCAGGAACGTCCCAGCTTTCCAAGTGCTAGAAGAATAGGCTAGGTCCACATTGCCCAGCCCATTTGTCTTGGATAAAATATACAAGGATGTTTCTATTACTTCTCCAATGGCCACATCACTGTCCAGGTGTAAAAAATTAGCTAATTATACCATGCAGAGAAGTTTTTTAAATATACACTATTTTAAGTGTGTGTTTGTGTGTGTGTGTGTGTGTGTGTGTGTGTGGTGTGTTATATCTTTGAGTCTCTGTGAGTGTTTGCATGTATGTGTGGGAGCTCTTGGAGGAGGCCAGAGATGGTGTCACAGGGAGCTTGAGTTGCAGATGGTCATGAGCCACCTGACATGGGTACTCAGATCCAAAGTCAGGTCCTCTATAAAAGTGATGAGTGCCTTTACCTACTGACCCAGGTATCTGGCCTCATACAGTCAATTTTCACTGAGAGAACCTCAAATATTACAGAGATAAATTTAAGCTTTGTCTGACATTTCTCTTCTTGGTCTGAGAAAAAGATCACTTAATATATTCTAAGACCTAGCATAAGAAACATTGGAGAGCATCAACTAGCTTTAGGACTAGCTATAATCTTGGTTAAAGAAGTTGAGTCTTGAACAAGATTTAAGCAGAATAAATCCTAAGTTAAAAAATTGTTTTAAGAATCCTACCTCTTAAATTAAATTAAAAATTAAATATGATAATTGTTATTAAGATCTATCTTACTCCATGAGTAGATTGCTTGTGTTATGAAAAGCCTAATAGTTCTAGAATAACACAGGCAATAATCCAGCAGGAAGCCATTACCCAGAATTGCCAATCCAGTGTCTCTTATTCATTGAACTACAAGGGAGAAACTGACAGAGGCTCCATCCCAGCCTGTAGCTGTTCTGACACCCACACTTCTGCTTTCCCAAGCCTGGGACACAGATGGCTCATTTCTGCATCTTTTTTTTTTTTAATGGAAGACTTTGCTATTCCCTGAGGTTCACTTAAGCCTTAAAGAATTATAGTTTTATGTGCGATAAGATAAACTGACCGTCTTGTCTTTTATATGACCCCACCTAGCAACACACACATAATCTCTCTTGTTCCCAGTAAAGCACATGACAAATATTTTATAGGTGGGATAGCTTGTTTTTAAATCTACTGAAATGAAGACATGAATGTGAAATCAACTTAAATTCTGGAGAAAAATTATTCAAAGTATTCAAATATATTCCAAATTCAGGAGGTTGGAGTCACCTTTTCTATGAAGCTTTTGCCCTCGGAAATAACTTAGCTTGCTTATTATTACATATCGTAGTATATCACAGCATGCTATATGTGGTGTTGTAACATATGGTTTAATCCAGGCAGGCTTGTAGAGTAGAGTAATGCAATGATAGAAAGTTGAAGCGGTAAAATATTTAAGGCAGCAGTAGCTGCTCTTGCAGAAGATACGTGTTCAATTTCCAGCATCAGCATGATGGTTCGCGGCCATTCTTAACTCCAGATTCAGAGGATCCAATGCCCCCTTCTGACTTCTGCTGGCACCAGACTTTCATGTGGTACACATACACAGGAAAGTAAAACACTCACATACAAAAGAAAACAAAAGAAAACAAAACACATTACAACACAATACAATACTTAAGGTTCGTTAGGACTTTCAGAGATAAAAACACAATGCTCATGCATCCCAGCACTTATCTTTGACCGTGTTAATAGATGCATATAGAATCAAAGAAGAAGAAAAGCTAGGCCAAGAATATAGCGGACACTGTTTTCAAGTCTTGATAATACTTCTAAACTGGATACTGTCTATTGTCATTGTGTGTGTGTGTGTGCACGCGTGCACGCGCGCGCGAGCGCAAAGACAACCAACAAGTGGAGAAGTACATTGAAAGTGAAAGCAGCCACACTGTGTGCCGTTATGATGGGAGGGCTTGTCTTATTTCTCGGGAGACAGAGAATAGGTGCGCACTCTGCCGATCGCTCCTCCTTTGCAGCAGAAGGTCTGCCCTAGCAACTGATTCTCACTGAGGTCATTCATGCGTCTAATTTCCTTGTTGGCACGATCGTGTAGAACTGTCCACCAATACCTCACTGTTACCTCCTAGAAGAGTTCCTGATTGTAGTTTTCCGGGGCGGGGGTGGGGGGAGGGAAGATCCCCATCCACAAAGTGCCCCACCCGGGATGCTTATCCCAAGTCTCTTTGATCCAGACAGTCTGAGGAATCCTCGAGAGCATTTTGCATAATTACCCTTTGCTATGTGCTAGTCACAGACCCCGTGTGAAATGGAACTGAAAGTCATTTCCTCCTTGGATCTCTTTGCTTCTGGGGAACTCTATTTTAAACTTTTTTTTTTAATTAGACGGCCTATTTCAGGGATTTCTGAAATTCCACTTCTTAGAGTGTCTGGTGATTTTAAGGGCACGGATATACCGCTGCAGCGCTCAGTGAACGCACAGACTTCTGCAAACATCTCCACAGATTCCACGGACCCCTCAAAGACCTACTGATTTCCTGGCCAG
Organism: Grammomys surdaster; assembly: GCF_004785775.1. Taxonomy (NCBI): domain Eukaryota; kingdom Metazoa; phylum Chordata; class Mammalia; order Rodentia; family Muridae; genus Grammomys; species Grammomys surdaster. The sequence continues at coordinate 1,630,572 of NW_021604601.1, read as the reverse complement.
CCCAGTCCTTTCTAACTGGACTGCCAGTTAAAAGAACTCTATTCGTCCACCGAGACTAACACAAAGCGATCCCCGTGCTGCTTCTCTGAAGCCTAACTTGAACTTGAAGGCAAGACGAATGCAAAAGCTCTTCTCTGGCTCTTTGGATCATCTATGTCATGATACCTTTCATCCTTGCTATGAGCAACTTGTTTTCTCCTCCTTCTGGGATTGCTTTGAATAGCAAGCCCTGTGCTATAGGCATCTCCATGAGGTTAAGACAGTGTAACCTGCTTAACAAGTATTTCATTAGAGAGAATTGAAAGGGTAGACTGAAAAATTCCAGGAAAAGTTTGTTATATGATTTTTAAATGCTTTAGAATAAGGCCACAATACCCGGCTTTAAAAAAGATTGGTCCTTTGTGGACGATGTTATTAGTGAAGTCCTTGAAGCAAGCGGTGGGAAATGGCTTTTTCATTACTTCAAAGGCAATATTAAAGGACCATGAAATTCAAAGCTCCTGGTTTTATCACAGACATTTTTATGTCGGGATTTAAACATTTTCCTACTTGGCATGCCTCTAACAACTGTAGTTTTATAGGACAGAACTGCTATAATTGGCTTGGAACAATTATTAAGGGATAGGCATCAATTAAACTTATATATAAATTGAGGATATTCACATCAGATAAGAAGAAAGTATGATTATGATTAAATGTGTAAAATGTGTAATATGTGTTGAGAGTCCACTTTAAAACCTATTAAGAGGATGGAATGGGATTATTTGTTGGAATAGAAACTGCCACAAAAATATTCTTCTGTCTATTCACCCTCCTACTCCATATCACCGAGTACAAATGAAATGTTTCATACATATTTTTCATGATTCTAATGTGATCGTAGGGGAGTTTTATGCAGATTATCAAGCTGAGGTTATACCATTGGGAAGAAAGACAGAGAGAAAACGACACCACGACAAGAGGCATCAGTTTATCTGTGCCCACGGAGCTCACCATTTTGTCCCTGGATTTTGTGATGTGCCATTGTTATGGTTTTTATGCTGGTAGCACCAATGCCAGTATACGAAACTTAGCACCTAGGTGTTCAGCAGCTGTATGCATTCTGTCTTTGTTAGGGTTTTACTGCTGTGAACAGACACCTTGACCAAGACAAGTCTTATAAAAGACAACATTTAATTGGGGCAAGCTTACAGGTTCAGAGGTTCAGTCCATTATCAAGGTGGGAGCATGGCAGCATCCAGGCAGACATGGTACAGGAGGAGCTGAGAATTCTACATCTTCATCTGAAGGCTGCTAGAAGACTGGCTTCCAGGCAGTTAGGATAAGGGTCTCAGAGATCATGCCCACAGTGACACACCTACTCCAACAGGGCCACACCTTCTAATCATACCATTCCCTGGGCCAGGCATATACAAACCATCACACAGTCATTATGTTAGAAATATAAAAAGTAAGATGTCTCAGGGGGTAAGTGCATCTGCCCTCAAGCCTGACTTCAATCTCCAGGACCCACACGGAGGAAGGAGAGAACTGATTCCCTCAAGCTGCCCTGAGACCTCACACACAAGCAGGATGGCATACACACACCCTCGTTTGTGTGTGTGTGTGTGTGTTTAAAAATTAAAGAACCACATAAAACCTATTTCAATATAAAATGTGTTTAACTTTAAACATGTTAGTGTTTAATGTATTAACATTTCAAGTATTTACCTCCTACAGGAGACCTCAAGAGATCAGAGTCAAGCATTAATACTTGTTTAAATGCTTGTTTAAAGCAAACAGAAACATAATGATTATCTCATTGTTTTCATATATAGCCCTTTAAGATTTATTTGTGTGTATGTATGTGCATGTGTGTATGAGAGTGTATTACATGTGTGCAGATGCACCTGGAGGCCAGAGAAGTATTGGATATCTTTGAGCCAGGGTTGTAGGTGCCTCTGAACTGTCTTTCCAATTCAAATTCTTTATTGACATTCTTTGGGTTTTTTTTTTTTTGTTCACATCTAAAGTATGAATAAACACACCCCCAAGTACTTTAGTATATTTCTTACTGGCTTACCACTCCCAGATCTTGACATGTATCTACTGGGGTTAACCTGCTCCAGTTACATGTTAACTAAGTGTATTGAGATGATGCCATCTCTCTTGTCACAGTTCCTCCCAGGAGGTGATTTTTGTGATCCAATTAAAGTGAGGCTTTTTTCTTAAGTGTATCACTTTGTTAAGTGATAAAGAGAAATACGTTCCCTGATTCATCCCACCGCATTTGAGGGCCACAGCTCCCTTTATAACTGAAGCCTGCTTACATCTGCACTCCATTGTTTGTAACCAAAAGCATCCCACCAGATACAGATTTTAGTACTGAGTGGAAGTCTTGCACATGCAAGACTCTAAAATATTTAATGGTATCTACATAACCAGAGAAATGAGGACAGATCCTCCCTTTGTTTACCCATAGTTAGAAGTTAAAGTCCCAAAATAACAGGCCAGTCGACTACATGTCTTACCTTACAATAAAGTCCAAAGTGCCAGCCAAGGTTGTAGCACTTGGTGACTGAGTAGGAAAAATTGTATCTTTCACTGAAGTCTTTCAAGAGACAGACAAGCTTGGCTAGAAACTAACCAATCAGGAAAGAGAGGGGAAAAAAGACACTCTATGTATAATATTAGAATCTACTTTCCTATAGATAACCTGAATTATTACTTACTATGTTTCATCTGGGCTGCTCTTAGCTCCAACTGGCCAGTCCCTAAGGCCATGTTTTCATGAGTCACCTAACTCATGGTGGCTTCTCCTCCATTCACAACTCTCTCTCTCTCTCTCTCTCTCTCTCTCTCTCTCTCTCTCTCTCTCTCTCTCTCTCTCTCTCTCTGTGTGTGTGTGTGTGTGTCTTTCTCTGTGTTTCTCTCTTCTCTCTCTGTCTCTGTGTCTCCTCTGTCTCTCTCTCTCTCCTTTCTGTCTCTGTGTCTCTCTCCTCTCCTCCTCTCTCTCTCTCTCTCTCTCTCTCTCTCTCTCTCTCTCTCTCTCTC
>NW_021604601.1:1609113-1627529 GCF_004785775.1 Grammomys surdaster | reverse complement strand
CTCTCTCTCTCTCTCTCTCTCTCTCTCTCTCTCTCTCTCTCTCTCTCCCTCCCTCCCTCTCCCTCCAACCCCAAGCCTAGGAATTCTAAACACTGCCTGTGTCTCTTCTGCCCAGCTGTTAGCTTTCAGCATCTTTATTTACCAATCAGAAATAACTTGGGGACAAGGTCATATAGCATCACTTGGGTCTACATGTAGACTCTCTCATCTCTGGGACAACCAGGTCTTGGGGGCCCACAGTTAGCATTACAATACACAGCAAAAAAACAAACCTTAACAAATGTAGGTGGATCATATGGGGTTCCACTTTTAGGTTTTTGTTTTTTAAGGAACTTCATACTGATTTTCCCTCCTGGCTGCATTAATTTACATTCTCACCTTTAATGAGTATCAGCTTGCTATGGACCAGGTTCTTCTGTGACAGAACCCTCCATCTTGAGGGGAGGTTCATTAAGACATGGGAAATTTAAAGGATAGTGAAACATTTCATACATCAGAGAAGCTCATTAAAATCTTCATGTAAGCTGGGAGGTGGTAGCACACATCTTTAATCCCAGCAGCTGTGAGGCAGAGGCAGGTGGATACCTCTGAGTTAGATGCCAACCTGGAGTTCCAGGACAAGCAGGGCTACAAAAATAAATAAATAAACAAATAAATAAATAGGAAGTAAAAAACTCGAAGGCTTCAGGAAGTCTCTGAAATTAACCAGATTCACTAGGTTCCTGTCTCCTTCAACTATCTATAAGCAGTAAGGACTGCCCACAGCCACTCTGAGACAGGTAGAGCTGCCTGGCAGAAATAAAGACCAGCTGAACTTCTGGAAAAGGTTGAAACAAACTGAGCTACCTAGAAAGAACAGTCTCCAGTTTGTTAATCTGCTACAGGCTGCATCTTGTTTTCTAGCTTTAATGAGCTGTCCCCCATGCTGAGGGTCAGGCACATTTGGTAATGCAGCTCTCTTTGGAGTCATTTCTGCTCCAGTAAGCAACACCTTGTTCATATCGCTTATACACAACACTGGCAAAACTCTGGTTCACCACATAGGACTTCGATGATATCCTTACTTTGGTCTACCGTCAGTTCCCTGTCTGGAGTGAATGCATATCTGTTCACAGCTTCTCAGTAATGGTGTCAGACAACACGGTTGCCTCAACAATAACACCCAAGCCAACATTTGCTGTTCTTTGTTCTTTAACGATATCCATTCTGACTAGAGTAAGTCAGAATCCCAGTGAGCTTTTTATTTATATTTACTGGATGGATGAGAGGATATTGAACTTCTATACATGTAGTTATTTCTTTTGAGAATTGTTTGTTTAGTTCATTTGTCCATTTATTGATTCGATTACAGAGGGATGTCTTCTATTGTTTAGTCCATATGTCTTCTAGATATTTATCCCATGAATGATGCTGTTGAAGATCTTCTGCAGACTGTTTCCTCATTCTCTCACTTCCTTTACTCTACAGCATCTTTTCAACTTCACACAACATCTTTATCAATTTGTGTTATTAGTTCCTAAGAAATTGCAGTCTTTTTCAGAAAGTTCTTGACTATGCCAATAGCCAAGATATTTCCCCTGTTTTCCTTTGGCAGCCTCAAAGTTTTCAGCCCTACATTAAAGTCTTTGTTCCATTTTGAGTTGTATTTTATATGGTAAAAAATGAGAATCTATTTTCGTTCTTTGAAATGTGGATTCAGTTGTCCCAGTGTCATTTGTTGAAAAGGCTATTGTGATTTCAACAACCTCCTTTATCTATTGTCATCTTTATTGATAATCAAATAGCTATAGTCATGTGACCTGTGATTATATATTCTATTTCATTGATCTATTTGTCTGTTTCTGTGCAAGTAACATACTAACTCTATTACTATGACTGTGCAGTGAAATTTGAAATCAGGTATTGTGATATCTCCAATTTTATACCTTTTATTAAATTGTTCCTTTTTTGCAATCATCTAGTCTTTGTACTTCCATATAAATTTTGGAATATCTGTGAAGATATTAGAATTTTAATAGTGGCTGACTGAATCTATATCCATTTGCACAGTATTGATTCTACTAACACATGAACATGGGAAATCTCTCCATATTCTAAAGGCTTCTTCAATTTCTTTCTTAGTGTCTTAAAGTTTTCAATGTGGATGTGCCTTCAACTCCTAGGCTAGATTTATTCCAAGGAGCTGATTTTTGTGGTGGTTATTGTTCTAGCTGTTTCAGATATTTGTTTCTTGAGCTACTGTCTATATAGATTGTTTTACTAGTTTCACTCCGAGTGTGTTTATTGTTGGTATTTAGTAAAACTATTGGCTTTTTGTATGTTGATTTTTTTATATTCTAGTATTTTTCTGAAAGTCTTCATGAGTACTTAGAGTTTTCTGCTGAATCCTTTATGGCCTTTTAAGTTTACTTTGTGTCATTTAAAAATAGAGACAATTTGACTTTATCCTTCCCTGTTTATATTCTTTTATTTCGTTCTATTTTCTTATTGCTCTGCACAAAAATTCAAACACTGTATTGGAAGGGGGTGGAAAGAACAAACACTCTTGTCTAAATCATGATTTTAGAAAAACAACTTTCAATATTTTCTATTTAGTATTATATATTTTCTAAACTATTGGGAGGGAAGCTTTCAATGTGTTCCATGATTCTCTAGATGGCACTGGTGTCTAGCATCTTCTAATGTTATTAATCTCTTTTAGTTCTTTGGATTTTGTTCTTGGATTAACTTCTTTGGGTCTCTCTTTTTGTTAATTTGGCTGTTTACTTATCTAGTTTATCATTGAGAAAAACCAACTCTTCGTTTTATAGATGTGTGTGCATGTACTTTTGATGTGTGCAAGCACATATCCTCATATGTGCACATCCATGTATATGGAATCTTTCTCAGTTGTTCTCCACATTGTTTTTTGAGACAAGGTCTCTCACTTTTACCTGCAGTTCACTAGAGTAGCTGGCTAGCAATTACCAAGACCTTCCTGTTTTCATTTCCACAATACTAAGATTACAAGCACATGCCTCTATCCCCAGCACTTGCATGTGGGTCCTGGCGATTTAACTCAGGTTCTTTTGCTGTCATGGCAAACACTTTACTGACTGAATCTTCTCCCTACCTCTCCTTTTACTGATTCTTTGTACTGTTCCTTTGGTTTCTATTTCATTAATTTTCATGCTGATCTTAATTAGTTCTCTTTATAGACTAAACTAAATTTGACCTGTTCTCATGTACAAAGTCCTTCAGATGTAGCATCAAGTTAGTGATGGAGCTTTGGTTATATTTTTAATATAAGCCTATATATTCATAATTTTTTCTCTTAGAACTGCCTTTTTTGTATCAAAAGAAGTTACCATAACTTCTCTTTCCATTTCTTCTGATTCTGGAAATTTTTAAAATTTCTGCCTTCTTTTCTTTAATATCCTCTTATCTTTCAAGAGTGTTTTATTTGTTCAATCATTCTGTAATTTGTAATTTCAGTAGGTAACTTTTTTGTTTTTGAATTTTAGTTTTCCTTTATTATTACCTAATAATACATAAGAAAATATTTTTACTTCTGAGTAGAGAACAAGGCCTCACAAGGTAGATTTGTCTTGCCTAGAACTTGCTGTGTAGTCCTGGCTTGACTTGCTATATAAACCAGGCTGAACTTCAACTCACAGATAGCTACCTGCCTCTGCCTCTTAGTGCTAGAATTAAAGGTTATTTTAGACTTTTTGGCACTTCTTAAGACTTGTATTATTCCCTAAAATGTGACCTCATTTACAGAAAGCCCCATGAGCTTATGAGAAGAATGTTCATTCTGTGGTTGTGGAATGCAATATTCCGTAGATTTGCATTAAGCTCATTTAGCCTATTATATATTTTAATCCTGAAGGTAAATTTATTTTCTTTTATTTTTTATTTGTTTTTATGTAGATGAGCTATCTATTGATGAGAATACAGAATTGAAGTCATTTACTCTCATTGTATTTGTTCTTATCTGTGACTTTATGGAAAGTAGTGTTTGTTTTACAAAATTAGACACACCAACACCCAATGAACATTTATTTACAATCATTGTATCCATTTGTTGGATTATTCCCTGTCTTGGCTTGACATCTTCTATTTTTGGCTTGAACTATACTTTCTCAATTTTGAGTATAAAGTCTTGCTTCTTTTCAGCTTTCTTGGTACATTGTACTTTCTATCTGTGCATGTCTTTGCCAGTGAGGTGTGTTTCTTGCAAACTATAAGCAGTTGTATCTTGTGTAATTTCAATCAGTGAGTCTGAATCTTATAATGGGCTCATTTGCTTTTAAGATAGAAACATATGCTTTAGTCTTCTGTCTTCATCCTTCTGTATTGGAAAGTATAGGTGATAAATAACTTATCACTTATCATTTGATTAAGGACCATTAGAAATTATATCAGAATTTGATTTAAAAGGAATTTACATAAGAATTCTGAATTCAGGATGTTAGTAAATGGGAAAGCTTTGTTTTCTTCCTTGAGATAAGGGTTCTTAAGATGGTTGTCTAGCCTAACGACACAGAAAATTTTATCAGTTCCTCTGACCAACTTACACTAGAGATTAAAGTTCTTTCAAGGATAGAGCTCAGACATCCGCTAGCCCCAACATGTCACATAGTGGAGGACCACTGCTTCCATTAAAGGATTTGGATCTGGAGAACTTTATACAAGGGCAGAGGATTATGTAGATACTGAATAGCAAAAAAAAAAAAAATTGTAGTGACTTTTATCCTATTCTTCAAATCATAACACCTCTCCATTTAGGTAAGTAGTTCTTGATTAATTTCACCATAGTGTTAGTCAGACATGAATACATATACTCTTTTCTAAAGAAGATATTTGACCTAGTTCATTTCAATAAATAAATTTATATGTTTGGTTTTACTGTTGGATAAGAGGAAAACATATGAAGGACATATGAAGGACAAATAATATTTGACCATGGGAGTGGGGCAGGAATTCGTTTTCAGAAGAGACTGAATTCTTAAGAACTGAAGAAAAAGAATGCTATAATTCAAAATACACAAAATGTGTCCTAGCTTTGAATGGAGTTGTGGATTTCTTTTAGTAGTTATGGGGGTTAAATTGGGTTTCTCTCTCATAAAAACAAAAACACCAGTAGCTGTGCAGAAGAGTCTAAATGCTCTGCTCAGATCCTTGGGCTCTCCCCTAAAACCCCCATTGTGCCTCACATTTCTTGTGTCCCTTTTGCTTCCAGGAGCCTCTAATGACCATTCAGAGTCCTGCTTGCTTACTCTGACAGTTTGTCAAATGTCCTCCCCAGTGCAAGCCTTAGCCATCCGCACATGCATGAAGTATGAACTATCAATGTAAAGGCCCACTTCCTCATCTGGGAATTAAGATTGCTGAGTCATAGTACTCCAGAGCCCATTTCTAAAGTCTGTGACACTGCTCTCCTACTTCTATTCTTGATCTAAAATGTCCAGCTCACCTCCCAGTTTCTTTTTAAAGTTCTTCCTTAACAATAACTTGAGGACACAGCTGTTTGAATCCAACCATCTCAGGAACAACTTCTCTATTTGCTGACAGAGTCAAATGAAGTTCATTGTCCCAGGCTTAGAAACCAATTCCTTTCTTCCTTTATCATCTCAAGTTACAGGCCAAATGTCCAGGATGAGGCCTGACCACCAAGCCTCAGAGTCAAAGACCTTGGAACCAAGTAGCTTGGATAACGCCAAATCACCAGTGTTTACTCCTTTTCTGTAACTTACCAGCCCAAATCGGGGCAAAACCACAACAGAGACTTTCTTTCCCAACCCCTTGTATCAAAATATGATAGGACAATGCTACAGCCCACCTGGTCCCTCTCAATGTGTGGTCTCATCTTTTAAATATGCTGTGCCATTTCCCTTCAGGGATGCAATTAAGCTCCCAGTCTATCCTGCAACCCTGATCAATCAGTAGCAGCGTGATTACTAAATTTTTGCCATCTACATTGACATGGTGTTTCAGTTATGTTGACTTTAATGGGACCCCATAACATGAGCACAAATTCCCAAATAAAGACACATACTGACCACCACCAAACACATGCCCCTGGGTATAAATCTTTACATAAATCTTTAAGCCTAAGATTGAGCAATGTGACTATCTGGCTCTGTAATAGATCCCTTATTCTGAAAATATTGGCTTAACTGGTTAAGTGTAATGGGAGATAATTAAACTGGTGGCATTCAATCTGGCTTTTCTTAATCAGCTGCCATTTTCCCTGACTAGCCTAGATCGGCCCTGTCACCCATGAGACCAGAGTGGGAGATGGCTCTGCCAATCTTCCACGCTGTCTCCACAAGGCTGGGCTGTGCCCAGATCATTCCGCCACCCACATGGGCCTGGTAAGAATGAGACTCTAATGCTTAGATTATTCAAAGGCTTTATATATTTGGTAATGCTCAATAACAAGACGCCCATACAGTCAGAGGTATAACTTAATACCCTGTCTAGAAATATCAACTACCTTTGACTACTAGAGACAGGTGCACGTCAGTGTCCATGTTCCCCCTCTCTCACCTCTCTCCCCTAGTTCCTCCTCCTTCCTTTTCCTCTTCCTCTCATTACTCCTCCCACCTTAACTCCTCCCAACTTGTGGAAAAATATCCCACTACAGTTAAGTGTCTTTTATTTGGCAATTTTGGTGCAATCACAAATCTTACACAGCAATAAGGTATATTCTGGAATGTAACTTCAGACCTTAATTCAAGAGAGATCATATTGAATTTCATGTTATATAAAGATATTATATCCAGTGAGATCACAGAACTTATTTTGAGCCTTCTTAATGGCAACGTCAGTGCCTAAAGCTTGTGAGTACTTTTTGTGGATTTAAGTAACTTGTGTATTGCTGAGTCTGACTATAGTTTCCAAACATCTTACACAAAGTATATCTTCCTACATAGAGACAAATTCATTGCCTTGAGTGTAAACAGAAGCAGATTCTGATAACTGAATTCTAATCTCTATACATATGACAAATGTAAATCAAAGGTTTTAAGCATATAGGTACCTGGATTAGTTAATTCTTAAGCAGTGAAATAGCCTAACAGAAAGTTTCAAGAAAATCAAGGGAAGTAGGTGAATCCTTATCTTGCTTTGGGCATGTGGTAGGTAATCAAGAATTTTTTAAATTAAGCATAGTGAAGTCCACATAAAATGTGAGAAAGAGATTTCTAGTGCCCAGAGTAGAAATCTCGTAGATATGCATGAATTGTCTAGCAGCAGAGAGACTATACTTTGTGTTGAAAAGAGGAAGAAATTGGGTTTTGCTTGGGCTTTTTAGTTAGAGGTATAGTATTCAGGAATGTGAAGAATCTTGCCTTTGTATATCTTGACAGTATATCACACATAAAGTGATGGATATTTATACGGACGTGTGGTGTGTATGTTATATAGTCTTGTTAGTCTATAAAAAGCCTTATATAAGTGTGTGAGAGGAAATGAAGAAGACTTGGCCTAGCCCAGTTTAGCATTTTTAAGGAAATGCAGAGCCTCATTTCTTGGAAGTGATCAGAAAGATGGTAAAGATGACTAAGAAGAAGTAAGTGGACAAAGCACCAGAGAAGTGTGAGGGTAACAATTAGGACCAAGTCTGTGCAAGCCTTAACCAATGATAATAAACCCACTGAGCTTTCTTTCACAAAACCAGAAAGATATTTTATTTAAAACAAACATAAATATTGTCCTAAACACCTCCAGAGATTAGGAAACAAATCTAGCAAATACATCATAATGATCTGAAAGTATTGTCAGCCTCACGTATATAGGCCAGATGTGGTTCTGAGCTGTTTCCAGGAAAAGATCATTCTAAAGCAGGATAACCCAGGGAAAATCCTCTCCTAAAAAGATAGAAAGAAAAGTATTTATAGACATATATGAAGTATTAAAGTTTAAATCCATATGAACTTTATATGAAACCCCAAAAATGTCTATTTTAAGCTTTTAATGCCTTAAAAGCCAGGAGATAAAATGCCCACATGACAGCATGCTGATGTTTCTGACCATGCAGCCTCCACACTAAAAGGAAAAGGATGCCAAGAGAAATTGGAAAAGTTCGCCAGACTTATGCATTGGTAAATCAGCTATTATATTACAGCTACACGTTTATCTGTGTTGTCTGAAGCTACTTCTTAGATATTGTCTTATCATTGATCTAAGCAATTATATAGTAAGGTAAAATAACTTCCACAAGGCGACCACAGTGTGTTTAAATGCATGGGAGTAGACTATGAAGATAGAGATAAAGAAATCAATAAGGTGCGTGAACTGCAAATTTCCATCGATGGTGAAAAGATGTAAGTCTGATTGTAGACTATGCTCGTCCGTTGTGTGTTGCTATAATGCAATAGCTAAGGCAGGCTAACTTAATTCTTTAAAGACTTACTTAGCTCACATATCTAGAGTTTCAAAAACATATTTCCATCATCAGCATGGCTGTCTTAGCGCCTCATGATGGAAACGTATGAAAGAGCATAGAATTCAAGTTGCGTCAGGAAGTCAGAGAATGGGGTCCTTCTGAGAATATAACCAATGACCCAAGGACCACAAACTGAATCTCCTTCTTCAAAGTTCTGTACTTCCTACCAAAATTTTCAAGACCAAACTTGAAGCACATGAAATTTTGATGTGATAAACAGCAACCAAACTCTACCCAGAGTTGGTTATTATTTGCACTACCATTAAACCTACTCTTCAGGTTTCATTACATCCTTAGTATAGAAAGTTGCATATTAGAGTCTAATTTAGATTGAGTAATTAATCATTTGAAATGAAGCACTTGATGGCTTACTAAAAGATTACCCATCAAATGGTGTTGAATATATGTAGGCCAATCTATGCATCTCAGGATGCAAGACCTAGAACAGCCCAGGCCAACTTCTGGTGTTCATAGAGTAGGTAAACAGAAAAGTAATCAGCATGAAAGCTACCTGAAGTGCAAGTCTGTATGGAAAAGCTCTGTTTTCCATCAGCTTTTATTGCAAGATTATATTCAGCTAATCAGCAAATATTTATTGACTTGTTTATTCAAAATGCAATTTTCATTAGTCTTTAAATTATGGAGATAAGATAAACAGACATGCAATTAATAACCCAGCAAGCATATCTGCCTTTTCTGGTCACAGAGAGAATATTTTCATCTCTTTCCCAGCCATGTCTGGTCCTTTCTAACAATACACAATGAGACAGAGCTCATCCCACTTTTCATTCTTCCCTAAGCCAGGCCTGCTGATTGCTAGAGATACTGAATGAGAAATTCAAGATGTCAAGATCTCTTGTTAACTTGCTATATGCCAGGAGATATCCATGGCCTTAGGGATACCTTCATTCATTAAATATCAATAAAGAAGTGAAGTCTCTGGGAAGGTATTTTCATTATTAGGGAAATAAAATACTACAATGTTAAGGTAATACTTTCAAACTAAAATGGAATGTCATTGATGAAATAAATAGCAATAAGAATAAAAAGGAAGTATCACACACACACACACACACACACACACAAGCATGCACACACAATTTTATGTGTATTGCAGATCTGTTAAAAGGAATTATCGCACCGTGGTGGAACTCATGTCGTGGTCTCTTGCTTCGCTCTCTTCTTGAGACAAGATGAGCTTCACTACCCTCTCCACCACCTTCTCCACCAACTACTGGTCCATGGGCTCTGTGCAAACTCCCAGTCAGCAAGTCCAGCCTGTCAGCAGCACATCCAGAGTCTATGCAGGCACTGGGGACTCCATCTGGGGTGGCTCTGTGGGTTCCACAGGCCTGGCAGGAATAGGTGTAATCCAGACTGTGAGTGAGACCATGCAAGACCTGAATGACCACCTTGCCAGCTACCTAGACAAGGTGAAGAGCCTAGAGACTGAGAACAAGAAACTGGAGAGCAAAATCCGGGAACATCTGGAGAAGAAGGGACCCCAGGAGATCAGAAACTGGAGCCACTACTTCAAGACCATCGAAGACCTGAAAGCTCAGATCTTTGCAAATTCTATGGACATTTTTCACATCGTCCTGCAGATCAACAATATTCGACTTGCCATTGAAGACTTTAGAGTCAAGTATGAGACAACTGTCCACGCGACAGTCTGTGGAGAGTGACATCCATGGACTCCTCAAGGTGGTAGATGACACCAATATCACAAGGCTGCAGAAATCGAAGCGCTCAAGGAGGAACTGCTGTTCATGAAGAAGAATCATGAGGAGGAAGTCCAAGGTCTGAAAGCCCAGATTGCAAGTTCTGGGTTGACTGTGGAAGTGGATGCTCCCAAATCTCAGGACCTCAACAAGATCATGGCGGACATCTGAGCCCAGTATGAAGAGCTGGCTCAGAAGAACAGCAAGGAACTGGACAAGTACTGGTCTCAGCAGATTGAAGGTCATCACCACCAAATCTGCTGAAGTCAGGGATTCTGAGACCACATTCATGGAGCAGAGACGCACCCTTCAGACCTTGGAGATTGACCTGAACTTCATGAAAAACCAGAACATCAACTTGGAGAACAACCTCGAAGACACGGAGGCCCAATACAAGGCACAGATGGAGCTGCTCAATGGGGTCCTTCTGTATCTAGAGCCAGAGCTGGCACAAACTCGGGCAGGGAGCCAGCATCAGACCCAGGAATATTAAGCCCTGTTGAACATCAAGGTGAAGCTTGAGGCGGAGATCACCACCCACCACTGCTTGCTGGAGGATGGGGAAGAATTCAGCCTTAACAATGTCCAGCAACTCCATGCAAACTGTGCAGAGGACAACTAACCATAAGATCATGGATGACAAAGTGGTATCCAAGACCAATGACATCAGAGTTCTGAGGCACTGAAACTGAGAAGGAGAGAACCCCTGGGGACTGAGGGACCGATAAAAGATGAGAGCTCACAGCAAAAAAAAAAAAAAAAAAAAAAAAAAAAAAGAAAGGAACAAAGAAAGAAAGAAAGAAAGAAAAAAAGAAAAAAAGAAAGAAAGAAAGAAAGAAAGAAAAGAAATTACCTTGAAAAAATCTTCTGTTGACTTTTTTCATTGACAGCTTTTTTTTTCATTGACAGTACATGAAAAACAGGCATTCTGATGAACGTTTAACTACTTATAGATTCTTCGAGGAGGGGAATAGCTATCTTCACTTGTGTAGCCATCAGGATAGCTCCAAACTCCTGATCACATAGACAGTCCTGGTTAAAGTCAGTAGATCACAAAATAGCTAGACATGGATGTGAGAAAAATAGTTTTAGAGTTAAGAAAGAATAGACAGGACTAGTAGAGAGATTACGATGGGTAGGGTGAGTGGGTTGTATGCTTTATGTATATGTATAAAAAGAGATGTGAGCTAAGCACACATGTTTACCCTCTGATCCTGACTGTGGCTACAATGTGACCAGCTGCCTCAGTTACTTTCTGGGACCTCTTAACCATGATGAACTATACTCTGGTGTATTAGTTAGGGTTTCAAGTTGTGAAGAAACATGACCAAGGCAACTCTCATAAAGGAAAAATTTCACTGAGGCTGGCTTACAGTTTCACAGGTTCAGTCCATTATCATCATGGTGGGAAGCATGGCAGCATGCAGGCAGACATGGTGTTGGAGGAGCCAAGAGTCCTAAATCTTGATCCAAAGGCAACCAGGAGAGATTGTCTTCTGCAGGTAGCCAGGAGGAAGGTCTCTTCCTCACCGGGTAGAGCTTGAGCACTAGGAGTCCTCAAAGGCCACCTACAATGTGACTCACTTCCTGCTTCAAGGCCACACCTACTCCAACAAGGCCACACCTCCTCCTTAATAGTGCCTTATCTCCTGGCTCAAGTGTATTCAGACCACCACACCTGTAAGTATGAGCTAAAATAAACCCTATCTTTCTTAAGCTGACTTTGTCAGGGTGTTTTATCATGGCGGGAAGAGAAGTAGTTAAGATAGCATATACATAATGTGTTAATGAAGCAATTCTATTAGTGACGTAAATAGAACCACAATACCTTCAGGGCCATTGATTTTTTTTGTTTGTTTTGTTTGTTTTATATGAAGCCACAGCTCAAGTATTTTACATGGTGAGCAATCACTCATATGTGAGGCTGCTTTTGCTTGCTTATGAGAGTACTGTAAGTGTTGCCTTGCCAAGCAATTGGAGTATAGGTAAGAGAAATTGCCTGGTTTGCTTTCTCTTGCTATCTAACAACTCGATCCATAGATAAATACTTTAAACTAGCCTTTTGTTTTCTCTTTGTGGGATTAGAACTCTGGAAGCTCTGGCCTGGATAGTTCTGGCTCCAGGTTTCTCGTGTAATTGCAACTGATAGGACAAGAGATAGAACATCTTAGTGCTGGATTGGCTGGAAGCTGGTTAGGCATTTTTTCTCCCTTCATGCAGAATCCAAGTCTGTCCCTGTTGTCTTTATTCATGGGCTCTTGGGAGCTCCTGAACATCTTGACTGACCTATAGCCAGCACACTATTTACATAGTAGTTGAAGCTTCTAGAGCATAAGATAGAAACTGTCACCTTTATGACCTGGCTTCCAGACCTATGGATGGCACTTCCAACATGCTCTCTGTTGCAAATATGTCAGAAGCCTGCTTAGACTCAAGTGAAGAGAAACCACCTTGACTTTTGATGAGCAACAACTTTCTATGAGTGTATGATGTAGGAGTGGCGGTTATATCTGTACTTGGAAAGCACATGATGAAAGCAATGTGGAAGGGATGAGCTGGCATTAGCCATTCAGTCATTGCACTATATAGCTTTGCACTATACAGGGCTTCATCCTGCTGACTACACAGAAGCCAACAAACTTCCAAAAAGTATTGACTGAGAATGAGGAAAAGAAAGCTACTACAACATGCTAACTAAACTCTGGTGTTCTTAAAACACACTGCCAACACTGAAGGTATTTCAGAGCTCCAACTCCTGGCTACCTGTTGCACATCTTCCGTGTCTACATGCCCTCAGCAGAGCTCCTTTAGTAAGTTTAAAGAAGAATTCCAAATGGTGGAAATAAGATCTCTGACTTTAAGTTGACACAGGCTTTCTTAAAAGTTGATCAAATCATGACGTGTCGTATGATCTATGACAGATTTTGATATGACTAACTGCAGTCAAGGCCATGACAGGACAGAGCTTTTTTCTGCCTAGGAGAATCAATAAAAATCCCAGAGAACAAATGGTATTAGAACTTTCTAGGATTTGGGAGGCAGAAATAAAGCTTAGGGATGAGTCAGGGTGTTTAAAGTGTTTAAGAGCATTCTAAATGGAACCCTATCCCCGCCCCCATGCAGGCTTTGCTTGGATGTGCAGTGTTTGCCATTCCTATTCCTGTCAGTCTTGCACTCTCCTTATGTGGTTCTTGCCTGCCCTGCATAACTCCTTGTAACACCCCTCACTCCCCATTGGCCATTGTCAATGGCTGTAACCTAGAGGTCAAGAGTTCTCTGATGGATGCTGCAAGCAGGATTAAGCTTTGTTCTCTTGTACCTATTAGTATAGTCTTTATAAGTTTTTTTTTAATGATAAAGGACATTCATAGCTTTAAAATGAAACCTAACAGCCAATGAGCTGCCTCATCAGGTAAAAGCTTGCTGCTGCCAAGCTTAATGACCCGAGTTCAATTCCCAGGACCCACATGATGGAAAGAGGCAACTGACTCCTCCAAGTTTTCCTCTGACCTCCATGTATATAACATGGACGTGTGCATACACTCGATGCATGTAAAAATAAGAATTAAAATGTGAGTTATCGCAGTATACAGGAATCAGCTGCCCCCACCCATTCAATTAATTAGACACCTTTCTATGTGTCTGATGTTGGGTTAGAGGACAGTCTTACCTAATGGCTAGCTCTGAGACAGCCGTGAGCATGTCTCAGCAAGAGCATGTCTCCAGAAAAAAAAAATCCTTCTAAAAAGGAAAAAAAGTGTCTGTTATATGATACTATATTTTCCTAACCAACATAAGCCTAATTTAATTTGAATTCTTTGTAACTCCAAGTTTTGCTCAGCATTAAATATGTGATATGATTCTCTTAGCAGTTACTGAAAATAATAGGACTTAATTACTGAGAAATACTTCACACACGTTTTCTCATTAATTCTCCCAACAACTCTATGAAGTAAGTACTGTTATCACTTTCCCTTATAATAGATACCGACTGAGAGACAGGAAGGGAAGGCTGTACGACCAAAGTCGCACGGCAGGCAGCCAAACTTGCTTTTATTCTATGAGCTGTTTTATGGCCATTAAAAATGCACAGACCCCTCATATTTTGTAATTAAAGCTTATACATGTTTTTAAAAAGTTTTTCTGCCTCTTCCTTTGTTTTTTTAAATCACTCCTGTTGAGTCATAATTTGCATATTATCAACTATGTTCCTTCAAACTAATCAGCTTGAACATCTTCAGGGTAATTTATGCCCATGATACCCACACACAGACTGCAGCCTGGACTTCCCAGCACTCGCAACATTTTCTTTGTGTGCCTTCTTGGCCCATACCTTCATCTTTCCAAAATCTGGTCATGACTACATACACAGCAAGAGTCATGCAGTGTGTTCTCTCTTGTATGTGTGCCTGGCTTCTTCTCGGCAGCAAGCTCTTCATACTCACCCATGTTGTGATCAGTGAGACCCACAGATAGTTTCTGCCAAATAGTATTCTGCTGTAAATCATCATTTATTTATTTTTGATGATTTGGGGACTATTCCTAGCTGTTGATTTTTATAAATGAAACTGCCATACTTATGGCTTTATATGGCTAGTCTGCATTTTCATTTCCTGGAAACAAGTATCTGGGAGTGGAATTGTTAGTTTCTATAACAATTGTATGATTGTGAAAGTGGCTATACCCTTTTACATTCCCTTCTATTCTGTTTGTTATATATCTTGACCAGCAGCATTTGGTGTAAGTGATCTCCTTTTTTCAAAGCTATTCTAGAAATATACATTAATATGCCACTTCTATTTCAATTTGTACTGTCTTGATAATTAATGATATTGAGTATATTTTTTGCATTCTTACTGAACATTTTATTTAATTTCTTTCATTGTGGCGAATCTATTAAACCTTTGGACAGTTCAGTTGTGTCTTATTGAGGCCTAAGCTACACACACAACTTCCAAAAATGAGTCTTTTGTTCCATTTATTCACTGTATATATTTCCCCCTATGCTGTGGCTTCCTCTCTCATTTTTAAAATAATGTCTCTTGAAGGACAAACTTTTTCATTTTAATAAAATCTCACCAAAGTTTCCTCTTGTGACGACTGAAGTGATGACTTAGTGGTGGAAATGCTTGCTGAGTAAGCATTAGGACTGGGGTTTCGATCTCAAGAACTAAAATACTCAGAGGGCTAGTGGCCTACTGTTTCAACCTTAGAAGGCTGGCACAAGGAATCCCCAGAGCAAAGTGGTGAGCTAGCTAGACTAGTCTTATTGACGAGCTCTGGGTTTGATTGAAAGACCCTTTCTTAATAAGCAAAGTGGAAAAGCAATCAGTGATGATTCTAGCATTAATCTTAGGCTTCCACAGGGACTTGTATACACATGTATATGTGCCTCACACATGTGCCCACATATATGTTAACATATATATATACATATATATATACATATATATGTATATATATATATATATGTATATGTATATATGCATGCATATTATGCACATGAATACATGCATAGAGAGAGAGACAGAGACATAGACAGACAGAGAGAGACGCATACACACAGAGATAAGTACAGACATGAAACTAAAAAATAAAAGAGAAATTTCTTTTCTGGTTCATGCTTTTGTGCATTATGTCTAAACAATATCTACCAATATCAGCATTACAGAGATTTTTGTCTTCTGTTTTCTTCTGGAAATTATTTGCTTTTGGCATTGCCTTTGGATCTATGATCCGTTTCTAAATAACGTCGTCTGGTGTAAAGAAGCAGTAGATGGTTATTTTTAAATTCTCCAGTACATCATCACCACCATCATCATCATCTCATTCTGCCAGTATTCTATCTAGCACCATTGCCTCCTACCTCTACATTTACAATCGTGAACCTCTCTTACTTGATAGTTCTGGTATTCTAGGAAACAAGCCAAGGCTATTGGAAGAAACTATGAGGCAGAACCTTGAGAATGCTAAGTTTGAATGCATACAGATTTAAGGCAGCTATTTTCATGGCTCAGAGCCCTGGTTCTATTGGTGTTGGAAGACTCATGGATTTAAGATGGCCTCATCATGGAACTTCTGGAAAGTTACACATGAACCCTATTCTTTTAATTTCTTTTTTTTGAACATGAAATGCTTTTTTTTTATAGCATGTTTTACAAGGGGAGGGGGTAAGAGGGTCCAGGTGGTGGAAAAGTACAAAATCTTCTTGGCCTGTGCCTTGAAACATGTCATGGTCTATATGGTACACTGCCTTGAATTATGATCTACCTGCAGTTCTTCAGAAGATATGGTACACTGCTTGAGTTATGGTCTCCCTGCTATTCTTAAGAAGACATGGTACTCTGCTTTGAGTCTATCTGCAGTTGCTAAGCAGGATCTTGCAGTTGCCAAGCTTCAGAGGACATTGTGCAGGTGGGGAAAGGTAGGGGGTAAGGGTAAGGGCGAGGGTCCTGGCTTCTGGCATCTCCCCCTTCTCTGTTTAGTTAGAGAAGGCGTCTTATATGAACCCTATTCTTTATGTGAGTACATTTGATGGTGTGTAGCTTGTTAAACCGTAGGACATATGTTTTATATCTAATAATTCCACACACAATACCCAGCTTAGTGCCAGTAATATGATAAAGACCCTTGATAAATGTGAGAATGCACTTAATTGACAGTGAAGAGAAATGATTATTTTTCAGATTTTTAGTTTCTTTGGGAGGTACAGTTTTCTCTCTCTCTCTCTCTCTCTCTCTCTCTCTCTCTCTCTCTCTCTCTGTGTGTGTGTGTGTGTGTGTGTGTGTGTGTGTGTGTGTGTGTAGATCTGTGAATGCCATAAAGTATGTGTAAAGATCAGAGGACAACCTGTAGAAGCTGGCTCTCTCCTTCTACCAGGTGGGCTCTAGAGATCAGACTCGGGTCATTGGCCTTGGTGTCAGATGGCTCTACCTACTGAGATATCTTACCGACCCTTTTTGTAGACTTTTAAAATCTTATTTACACATTTATGTATTACACACATATAGTACAAAAATATCATTTTCACCTATAATATAAACAGAGTTGGAAAGGACTCAAATAATATGAATTTGAATAAAGCTCATCATATTTTCATATTGCATTTAGTGATTCTGTCCTCTGTGGTGGAATATATGGTTCTAAATTTTAATTTACATTCTGAAACTAAACACTAATGTCTAAATTCTATCATAATAAAATTTCACACATTGGGTTACTGAATTATCATAGAGCATTGGTGTTTACTAATAAACCATGTTACTGAGAAATCATATGTCATAACAGTATGTAAAAATTTATTCTGTAATGATCCAATAAATTATTAACAGTGAAATGTCTTCTAAATTTTTTAAACATCACATACTCAGTGTTGGCCAGCCTTAATTTGTTGCTTAAGAAATAAGTTGTTTGAATCAAAACCCACCTTAGAGCTTAATGAGGATTCCTGTGCATTTCCTATGAAAACATTTGGACAGGCCCTCATATATCTGTACAACTCCAATATTTATTGTCATTCATATTCAGCATGCACCTTCTAAGTATGCCCGTGAAAAATAAAATGATTACTTTTCCCTCAATGTTCAGCAGGCATTCTAAATTAGCCAGCTGCTCTCTTGTCATGGAGGGAAATAGATCGTCTTTTTATAAGAAGTGACAGTAAATATGTCCATGGCACCAGTTGCTTTATATGCAAGTGGAAATTCCATTGATGCAATGATTTAATGTTGGAGAAAAGCAAGAATGTGCCCAGAGAAAGAGAGAGAGAGAGAGAGAGAGAGAGAGAGAGAGAGAGAGAGAGAGAGAAGTAGGGAGAGTGAAGAGTGATAACCAATGAGGAAATCCTTCCATGTGCTTTGTGGGATTGCCTAGAGAATAATTTATTCTAAGGAAGTGGAATCACTTTGTTTTATGGCAAGACGGTAATCTCCAGGTTCATGCGTTGAGTTTATTACTATTGGTGATTCAGAAATTTTAAAACATGACCTGCTAGAACAATTCAGTGCACCAAGTGTATTCATGAAAGCCAGGTTATATATTGTGATTTGATCCAAGACTATGATGGGTACCACATTGGGGAGTTATCCCTCTTCAAAAAACATTATCCTTTCTGTATGGTTCCTCTAATATAAATACAAATCTCTCTCTCTCTCTCTCTCTCTCTCTCTCTCTCTCTCTCTCTCTCCCTCTCCCTCTCCCTCTCCCTCTCCCTCTCCCTCTCCCTCTCCCTCTCCCTCTCCCTCTCCCTCTCCTCCCTCTCC
>NW_021604601.1:1549177-1608713 GCF_004785775.1 Grammomys surdaster | reverse complement strand
CCCTCCCTCTCTCTCTCCCTCTCCCTCTCCCTCTCTTTCCCTTCTTCCCTGCTCCCTTTCCCCCTTTTCTCTCTTTTGTTCCTGTTTTGAATTCTGCTATTTGAATCTGTTTTGATTCTGCTATTTGCCTCCTCCTCGAACTCCCTCAACTTTGGGGGATCTGTTGCTCAGGATCTGATTTGTCTTACCAGTATTAGAATGTGTATCATAGGAGCAAAATAGGATCGTGGAATACGTATTTTCTCCAAGGATCTGGGGATCAAGTCCCTTGCAGATCAGCATATAATAGAACTGAATGGTTAATGTGGAGGTTCAGAAGAAGTTTAAAGATCTATTCTGCTCCCATGGCAAAGGTCAGAAATTAAACCTGAAGAGACCAAACCTATCCATCCTTTCAGTCTTATTTTAAGCCCACACTCTTCTCCTTGTTTACCTTTGATTAAAAGTATCATTGTTGGAGATATTTGTCATCTACAAATAGGTGGCTATTTTAGCCATTGTCTGTTTCCTTAAGCCACCACCTAACTGACCATTACTCTAAAAAGTATTGTCTGAAGACCTGCAGCATCTAGATCCTCAAGACACAGCAGTGGACAGAGGAGTCAACTCTGTGAGTCAGGATAGATTATAGCCATGTGGTATTCTACATGGTGCCAAGTGCTCTGAAGGGAAACAAGTCAGGCAAAGGAGAGGAAACACATTCAAATGTTTGTGTTAGAAAGGAAGGATAGAAAGGATCTGTAAAACTCTAAACAGTAGTGAGAAGACATCCCACGCCCCTCAAGCCCCAGAACGTGCTGCATTTATGAAAAGATATAAGGTCAAGAGATAATCCATCTGTTTCTTTCGTGATTGTCGGAAATCAGCTTTCTACGAAGTCAGAGTTTTCTCTTTCATCTTCTATATCTTCTGCTCTAGCAGATTTACAGCCCAATATAGGCTTTCTTTATTCTAAGAATCTGCAGTGATCTAAAGAGTTGCTTTATGTTGTTGTTGGTTTGTTTTGTTGTTTTGTTTTTCTGGACAGGCTTTCTTTGCATAGTTCTGGATGTCTTGGAACTCATTCTATGGACCAGGGAGGTTGGCTTCAACTCAACAGAGCTCTGCCTGCGTCTGCCTCCTGAGTGATGGGTTAAAGGCGTGCACAACCGCCACCTGGCTGAATTTATGTGGCATGGCATGTATGTGGGTAATTGATTGAAGCAGCTATAGCTGCTCATGGAGGAAGAGAGTTGTTTAGCTGGCCTTGCAGTTGCCAGACAGAGAGATGGACTGCCTGCCTGAACTAGGGCATTGCCTGTTTCTCTGTTTCCTCTGCCTATCAGCTGACCTTAATTTACAGATCTTGTGTGACTTATATAGCGTGAAAGGTCTCTGCCACTGAAAAATACTTGGTCCTGAGGCGAGGGAAGCTGTAAATAAGTGAGAGGTCATTGTGTATTTGAAAGCCAAAGGTGTCAATACCCTAGAATGGCTTTTGAAAGTATGACTTCTCAGTGTGTATAGGAACCTTAACCAGTAGCTAGTTTACATAGGGAGCTAAAGTGCAATGATTTACTGATTGATATACTCATGGTTTGTATGATCTTTCAGGGGAAAAGAGTCTTTGAAAAAAATGCTCCCTCTGGAATACACTCAGTGTATGTAGTTGTAGACAAAGGTAAGGTAAGATTTATAAGCCAAAACCACTTTCAGGTATGCGTACATAAACTAGATACCTACACATAACTACGAATTCCCATAAGAGTCCTGCAGATTTCATTTATGTGTCTTAGCTACAGCTTTATTATTTCAGAAGGAAAATTGTCTTCATTAAATTCCCAAAGGTGTCATTATTGATTCACTCACACACTCATAGGTATTTGCTGAGTGTGCACCATATGCTAGGACTATCCTAATACTGCCTAGACAACACAACATGTTCCAGAGCCACCTTCTCCAGAGTTCGTGTATTTCCTCATTCCTCAGTGTCCCAGAGATGCTCATCGTACAAATGCTTAAAAAATATTTATTTAAAAAAAACTACAGAAAAGCAATTAGGTAGAAATTATATATAGTATCATCAGCTTCTGGAATGCGAATAGTCAACTTTGACTTCACTTGGAGCATAGAGAATGACTCTGTAATGTATGTGTCTCACTTTAAAAGACAAAGCTATTTTGCCAAACAACAGTTGGTCAGTCAAGAGGACAGTGGTGCCCATAAGCGACAAAACAGTTTTGAATGTTTCAGTTTCCTTTTTTAAAAGATTTCTTTATTTATTTTATGTATAGGAGTGCTCTATCTGTATAAAGAGCCTGCATGCCAGAAGAGAGCATCTGATACCATTACAGATGGTTGTGAGCTGCCAAGTCATTGCTAGGAACTAAGCTCAAAACCTATGGAAGAGCACCCAGTGCTCTTAACCACTAAGGCCCCCTGAATGTTTCAGGTTTTTTTTTTAAATAGACTCAATAATGATACAATGCCCAAGAAGATGTCACATTTGCTTTCAGCCAGAGTGGACATTTAAAATCTTTACAGAGTAACAAGAAGAGAATGTCTACTTTGGGAAATATAAGATGGATATATAGAACACATTCGTTCTGTTAGGCAAAGCTAAGTATATTATACGCAGCATATGAGTCAATCCTTAGAAGACAATGAAGAATACTGTGGGGTCTGAGGACCCACAGAATGGTGCAGGGATGAGTTGAATGAATCTTCTTTCTTTCTCCTCTTTCTTTTTCCTCTTAGTGAAGTTAGCAGTCTGGAAATGCCAATGGGTACAATAAAATAGAAGCAAAACTATCCCAACTAAGGCCTTCCTATCCAAGATCCCGAGAAAGGAACAGAAGGCTTTTGATAACTGCACTGCATGATTCTTACACCCACCAGAGAATTCCAGCCCAGCTCGTCTCTCTGTGTCACCAAAGCATGTCAGAAAATACATGTAAAAGCCTAGCTAAGGGCATATACTCATCACTTCTCCTTAAAACTGGAAAGAGAGACAAGGAAGGTGTAGAAATAGACACCACCAGTCACCAAGATTGCATCAATATGCAAAGGCAACATCCATCAAAAGCTTTAAAGAATTAGCATAAATGCAACTCAAAATATTTTCTAGAAAATATGAGGAAGAGACACCTTCTAAGACATTTTATGAGCCTAGCACTATGTTAAAACCAGACAAATATTTTTTTAAAAAGCCCTATAAATCAGTGTTTACCATAGTTGCACAAAACTCCAGGCCAAAATATTAACAAATGATCTCAATAATCTAAAAGTAGTTATACATCATAAGTTGGGTTCTTTATTCAAAAGAGAAAAGGCTCAATGCAATTAACTTTACTATTGGGCCAACGAAGAAAAAATTACATGAAAGATAAACTACGATTGATATAGAAAGGCATTTGGCCAAACTGAGGGCCAAGTCTTGATTTTTAAAGCCTCTGAAGATGGTTGAAATGGAAAGGCACATCTTCAACTTGATAAAGATCACCCACCAAAGCATTCAGCTAAGGTTGTACTTGACTGTGAGGCATGGAATACGTTCCCGCTAAGATCAGCAAGAAGGCAAAGATGTCCGTTCCCAGACATACAGATCAATGGATCAGAACAGAGAGCCCGAAATATACTCACAAAAGCATGTACAACTGACTTTTGATAAAGGGGGAAAAGTCATTCAGTGGAGGAAAGACGCCTTTTCCAGCAAATGGTGCTGAAGCAGTTGGATGTCCACATGCAACAAAAATGAACCCAGACTTAAGTCTCATATGCCATGAAATGATAACACAAAATAGATCATAGACTTAAATTGGAAATGTAAAACTAAATTTAAAAGAAAAATTCTCAACATCTAGGACCGTGCAGAGAGCTCTTGCATTTAACACTAAACTTGCAATGTGTAAAAGGAAAATAATAAATTGGAATAGATTGACTTTTTAAATGAAAAGAAATGCTTTATAAATAAATACCTGCTTGACAAGAAAAATCAGTCTACAGTAAGGGGCAAATAGATGGTTCAGCAGGTAACATGTTTGCTGTACAACATGAGAATATGAATTCCAATGCCCAACACCCAAGTAAAAGCCTATAACCCCAGGCATATCATTAACAGGCAGATCCCAGGGCCCACTAGCCAAGCAGTATAGCCAAACCAGTGATCTCTAGATTCAGTGAGCCCTGGCTTAAAAAAAAAATAATCAAACAAGCAGAGAACAATTGAGAAAGACAGTCAACAATAACCTACGATCTTAGTAAGCACATTCATAAGCAAGTGCTACACACACACACGCGCGCGCACACACACATACACACATGCATACAGAGATACACAGACATATACAACAGGTAAATAATCTAGAGCTGATACCTCCAAGTACTGGGGTATGGACCTGTGCTCACACCCAGCCTGAAAACAAAATTTTGATTTTAAAAGTTCTACTAACTGCACTTAAAACGTTATGAGCTCTACGTACAGTCCTTTAGTTTTTCAATCTTGAAAAGTAGCACTCTGGGAAAGGTTGGCAAGATACGAAACTGCCGTTGCCTTCTTTAAGATGAAATTGTTAAGTCAGTTGTCGTAGCGTGGCCCTTTCAAGATGCTGAGTTCCTTGACCAGCCTGGGCCACATAATATGATCCTATCTCATAAGCACAAGAGAGCCAAGACAGAGACAAAGTTAGGCATAAACAGTAGGGAAGAGAGTGAGATTGGTAAACTAGCTGATGAGATTCGCTGATGACTACTAGACTTTGTTTCACAGTAGTTACTGGCTATTAAAGAACCACAGATACACAAGAATAAATAAATAAATGGGTTTTAATTGGTATATTTTTATTCCAAATCTTTATCAAAACAGAAGCGGCAGTTACCTGTGGCTCTTACCACCACAGGGGTCACCTGTGATTTTATTGAGACTTGCCTAGTCAAAACGATTGTCCCTTTTACAGTACTCCATTGAAGCTGTGGGTTTAGCTACCTCTCACACCCTTCACTCATTTCTCCATTTAGCAAAGGTTTAGTGAGCACTTACTATGTGCCAGACAGGCAGTGCTCCAGATGCTAGATTTCCCAAAACCGAACAACCTCCTACTCCTCCCTGGAACAAGTGGGCTCTTCCCTCTACTAGTTCTTATGTGTTCATAGTCTTGCCCCCTCGTCTCTTCTGCAAGCTTTTGGAATTTTGCCACCATCATGCCAAGAAGGAGAGCAAACAGGTGATGGGTTCTGTAGAAACAGAAGGAGGAAATCACTCTTCTGTTTCTCCCAGTTTAAGAGAGATGACTGGTCTATTGTCTTCCTTCACATATGGATCAGACTTCCTTATGACTCTGACCATTACTGTGCATCACGGTTCAAGAACTTTAGATGGCCATCTGAATGATTATCTACAACGCTGGAAAGGGTATTATTTGTATGTGTCTATAATTGTATTTTTACATGAGTTGCATGTGAGTCTGGCAGACTAGCTGAAGAAATTCCACCCTCACTGTGAACAGCAGCATCCAACATACCGGTGTTCTCAGGAGAGCAAATATGAAGGAAATTAACATCTTCTACTGAGAGCCGGGGAGGGGGAGTGTCTGCTTGTCTCCTCCCTAGGGCATCTGAACTTGGGATCAGCAGCCTTTGAACCCTGACTATATCCTTAGCTCTTCCCCAGAATCACGGGCTTTTGGCCTCAAACTAAGAGTTCCATCATTGGCGTCTCTGGTTTAATCCACTAAATTTGAACTTAATCACGCTGCTAGTATCCCAGGGCTTCTGCATTGCTGATGATCTGCTGTGGGACTTCAAGATAGCCCATAGTCATCCGCCCATGCCTGAGGAACTCTCATTCGGCTGCACACATCACCAACGGCTTTTGTCTCTCTGCGTAGCCCTAACACAATATCCAAGTGTAGCGTGTAGTTTTTTTTTTTAAAAAAAAAAAAAAAAAAAAAAAAAAAAAAAAACAATCCACATTAAACTGGCTAAGCACCTGCACCGTCGGTCTCTGTTCCTTGCCTGATGCGTATCTAGAGATTGAGACCAAGTGTTTCTCCTAGCCAACACCTCTCCCACAAACACCGGCTCTGCCTCTTCAGAGCTTCTGAGATCGCGAGCCTGCGCTCCCCTGCGGTTACCTCTCCACTAGAGCTCAGTCCTTGCCCAGTCTTCCCGTTCCAAAGCCTGGCCAAATTCTGCCCCGGCTGTATTCTTTCCCTCAGGCCCACCTGAGTCACTGCAAATGGAAAGAAAACATCAGACAATCTTAGTTTGAAATCAATAGATGATACAACTGCTGGGTGCGGAATCTGTCATCCTAAACTCATCAACAATTCTATGTTGAAAATCTTCCAGTGGCAGAAGCCACCACCAAATCTAACAGTTCCTGGTCTACATCTTGCCTCCTCTGGCTCCAGCTTCAGTGTCAAAAGGGCCATTTTTTCCTCTTGCATCCCCTCTTCCTCTCTTGGGCCTGGAAGGCCCACCTCCTCCTTTTTGCCCAACGACTAGCTTCTTGACATCTTTATTATCTAATCAATTAATTAGGGGAAATTTCTCCTACACCCAAGTTACATTATTCTTCTAGAATCTGAAGCCCTACCTTCCAGATCTGAATTATCTTCAGATTTTTGAGTCCTCTACAGATCAAGATTCTCTAATGATTGGAAAGTTTATTACTTATTACTGTGGTGAAATATTGGAATAGAAATGCATGTTTCTGTTATGGAACAATCTGGCTTCATTAGGAATATAAGGGGGTCTAAGAGAAACACACCGGGAAAAGTACTGAGAAAAATCCTGAGGAAAGTTCTACCATCTAGCTGTGGTGGTACAAAGTGGATTGATGGACTGCAATGTCAGCCTGGCTTTAGTATTTTAGTAAATGTCAATTCTTACTCAATCCAACAAATGCTATATCCAATAAGACTGCTCAAGTACATGAGTTTTGTAACCTAGAACAGAATACAATGACTGATTATGATTAAGAATTCACTACAGAGTATCATGAAAAGAAGCTGACAGGAAACCCAGCCTGGACACTGAGATCCACACAAGGGCTACGTAAAGATCCAATTTGATGTGTCATTCCAGACTGATGGTATAGCTTTAAGGGAAGTTCTCTTCCTTTGTAATGAAAGTATATTACTTCTGAGCAGCCAATACCTACACGCAGTACAACACTGAGATCAGAGGGAGACATGGTGGTCCATACATGCACCTGTTCTTATGCCAGAATCCCTTTTGGCAACCCAAAGGCACCAAAGAGAATCTGCTCCTGTGCAGACGTCGAGAGGCAGGAACCCCTCCTCCCTAGTCAGACATAGCTCAGTAGGTTCCGTCCTTAACCACAGCACCAATTCTCTGGGTCTTTATCTGAACGACTTTAAAATTAAATTTAAGCAACTATTTGCTCCATTAATCCACGCAGCCCATTAGCACACTGTGTGCGTTTACTGTATAATATTTCAAATGAGCTAAAACTTCAAGGCCGTTTGATAGGTGTGGGAAAAGACGGGGCCTCATATTGCCAGAAGGAACTAATAATCTCTCAAGGTTTTCAGCAGGAGAGCTAAACTTAGCGGCAGGCTTCACTTGCCATTTAACTTTAAACGTGTAGCTACGTGGGGCAGCTTGGGAACACTGCCTTGTATTGAAGAGAAGGCCTTAGAAGCGAGGCAGAGAATGAATATACCTGTTCCCAGTCACTGTTCTGAGCATGGTAAATTCTCTTTCCCTGCCCAAGTTACCAAGGAAACCGAGTTTTTTATGCTTTGCTTGAAAATGTTTGTTCTTTACCTTGAAGCAGACATCCTATGTGGGGTGGAGGGCTGGGATTTGAGGGAGGCCCAGAAAGCTATCAGCAAAAGAGAGAGATCAAAAGACAAAAACTTGGTCCAGCAACTGGGCTGTGAGATGGGAGAGGTGTTTACAGTGAGAGGGAAGGTCACTTCACTCCTGATGTTGAGAGGAATGGGATGCATTAATGATGACTGTAGTCTCTCTTCTGTCTGTCCCTCAGTCCCAGTTTTGAAATGAACATGACTAAAGTCATCTTTCCAGAAAAGACGTGAGAATCTGAGCTCCGTCCATGCTTTTACGGCCTACCTTAGCTCCTGTATACATAAACCACGCATACATGCTGTGTAATGTGACATTTCAGTGGCAATGGATCTCGTTTACAACAGTGGCTCCATAGGTTGTAATAGGCGTGACAGTTTCCTCTCCCCTACTGATGCTGCAATGTAGTGACTGCTTATTTTCCCATGTTTGTGCTGATGTTATTGTAAACAAACCTAATGGAATCTCTGTTGTAAACAGCATAGCACACACAGTGCTGGGTAGTACATGGTACTTGATAATGAGTACCCTTGATACCAGATTGTGCATTGACGATGTTATATTGAGTAATGTTTCATGTGTTGTTTGTTCTTAAAGACTTGCTTCTGTCTATATGTGTGTGGTCAAAGTGGTATTTGCTTATGTAAGTGCAGATCTCCATGGAGTTAGAAAGGGCATCAGATCTAGAGTTAAAGGTGGTTGTGGGCTGCCTACTATGGGTTTTGGAAACCATATGGGTTTGGGAATTCACATCGTCTTCTGCTAGATGTAGTATATGCTCTGAACATCTGATCTATCTCGCCTGCCTCATTACTATTAGTTTGGAGTAGATTCCCTCTACTTAGAAAATAAATTTCACTCTTAGACATTTTGCCGTAGTAGGCCAGCTGCAACTGGATTCCCCTCATGTTCATAATATCTCTTGATTACATCAAGAGATCACCCTCAGTGGCTGAGCTGCACCTTTGCGATCTTCCTAAATGCACTCAGTGATGTTCCTACAAAGGCAGAATCGTCTGACAATTCAGTTCTTGAAATTTCTCATCACTAGGCAATCCATTGCCCAGCTTGTATCACATGAAGCTCACACTAGCTGACTGAGGAGTGACCATCTGTACAGTATGCTCTAGAGAATATATCGTTCAAAGGTCTCCATCTGTGTGAAAGGACGTAAAAGCTTTGTTTCTGTGATTGTTAGAATGTGAATTCTCCCCTACAGGCTCACATGTTTTTAAACGGTGCAGGTGGTGTTGTTTGGGAGATTGTGTAAGCCTTTGGAGAAAGATCCCCTGGAGAAAATGAATCCCTGAAAGATGGTCTTGAGTGGCTATGATGTGGCTAATGTCCAGCCCAGCTCTCTGTTTATTGGTCCACAGAAGTGTGAACAAGCAACACCACAAGCTCTTGCTGTCACTGACAGAGCCTCCTTCCATGCTCTTTCACCAAACTCCTCCATCATGCCTCCTCCACCACGCCTCCTCCTCTGCTCCTCCTCCATCAGGCTACCATGAATCCTCTATGTCACCTCCGCCATGCCTCTCAGTCATAATGAGCTTCACTCTCTCAAACCATGAGCCAAATAAATCCTCATTCTCTGAAGCGGCTTTTTGTTGGGCACTCACCCTAAGAAAATAATTAACAACAGCCCCCTTGTTTCTTCTCTGCAAGTAGTCTTGTTTAAAAACTAGCCGTGGGGCTGGAGAGATGGTTCCGTGCTTAAGAGCACTGGCTACTCTCACAGAGGACCTGAGTTCAGTTTCCAGAACCCATCTGTAACTTCTGTTCTAGGAGATCCGGCTCTCGCTTCTGGCTTCTGGTGGCTCCAGACAGGCAAATGCTACCCAGCCAAGCATGCAGGTGAAACACCCATGCATATTAAATAAACAGGAATGAATCTTAAAAAGAAACGAGAGTCTTCCAACCGTAGTCAATGAGTACTCTTCCCAGTTTTTAAAACAACATTGATTCAAAAAGAATTCATTCTCCCAAAGATTCCCTGAAGAAAAAAGAAAAAAAGACCACAAACAAACGATGGGGGAAGAAAGCACTGAATAAAGGACAATGAAATGCTACGAAGAGTACACTCGGATGAAAAAATATGAACCGGAGAGTGAGAGCTGGCGCTGGCATCCGTGGGCGTGACTAGAAAGTGATAAATAAGGGTGAGTGACAGGCTCCCCGATATAAATCAAAAACTGAAAAGATGCCAATCTTAGGGGCTTCCCTCAGGGGCCCTTCCTGTACCGCCTCTTTCCCAGTGGGTGAGTAGTCTGGCTATTGATTCCATTTTGAAATCTGAAAATCATATTTCTTGTGGGCCGCACTTCCCCCCCCCCTTTGAGGGCAGGCACAATTAGAATGCACCCATAGAAAGCAAATACCATCTTTCTGGTGAGTTTGCCCCGACCCGCTGAGTAAGAAGTTGCTATTGGTTACCTGTTCACTTGACCATACTTAGAGCTCAAATGTGTATTGTGTCCTAATTGCTTGTGGAAACAGCTTTCCTGTATTCAGTCAGAGCTTGCTGCAGCCTTAGACAGCTGACATTGGAGGAGCCATTTATTCTTTTGGTATTAAAAAAAAAAAGTGAGTTAGAAGCAGATAAAGAGAGAGGCATTTGATTGCCCTCAATCAGGTTCTGACTTAGGTTGTCATTAAATCAGAGGTTTGTTTGAAATCTGTTCTCGGCTGTAACCCGTTCTTAGCCCGCTTGTGAGAGTCCACAGTTCATGATAATTTCATGTTTTATTTGTTCTTCACGGACGGCCTAAGATGGGCTCATTGTTATTCACTGTGTCTGTGGAGTCTCACCTTGGAGTGTGCTTAGGAAGCTGGTAGAAAAGAGGATTCAGCCTGCGGGTTAGCCACGTGGAAATGTGCAAATCATGTGGCCACTTCCCTCATTCCTCACTCCAGATAGTGGTCACAGTTTGAAACAGCATCATTTGAAACCTTCTCTGGTGCTTTACAGACAAGGAACCAAACACTCAGGGTCACCGAAATCATTAAAACTTTTCCAATTTCCATCAAAATCCTCTTTGAGCCCCCACCCTCTCCCCAAAAAGAGAGTCTCTCAGGCTGAAAGAAAGAGATCTAATTGTGCTGCCAGAGCACGGAAGTATGCAGCTCCACTCTACATGAGCTTTGGGTGATCCTACATGCACCTAGCTTGTGAATGCATGTTTTGGTGCCCATGAGTGGGTATTATTTTCGTATTAAATTATTTCTCCATATCTCGTCTCCAGTGCCTGTTAAATCTCTCTCAGGGAGTCCCACTCATGTCATGCATTATTGTAAGTAAATAAATGTGTATGTTAAGATCATTCCTTACCCATATGTCACCTCTAACCTTTGTGTAAAATGTCTTTCACATTAGCATAAATATTAAGAAGATGCCATTTCTGCTATATATAGGGCTGCCTTCAGCTAATCAGTTTTTCATGCATTTAAATAGGAATATTAGAATGATGGTAATTACTTTAGTTTTCCATGAATGATCCATCAAGACACTGCTGTTCACTGGATGGTGTGAATCGGCGTAAGTGGGATGGAATTCGATTGTCAGCTGGGTTTGAAATACCTTCCGCATGCGTGTTGTTGATGACTTTTATAAGAATGCATTCTTAAATCTATTATCTTTTCTAAGAAGTAAATGTAAGAGGAAGACTAGAGGAATCTGAAGTGCCAGGAGGAAAAGGAATTGTAATTAATTGTAAAATCAGGCATGTTTATTTAATGCATGAGAGACAAAAATTTTCAGAATAATGACATGGCTCTCTCTCTCTCTCTCTCTCTCTCTCTCTCTCTCTCTCTCTCTCTCTGAATCTGGGAATTCTCATCTACTTTTTCCGATGTAAAAGCCTTCTATCAAATATGTCTTTCCTTTCTTCCCTTGCCAAACATACCTGTGGTTTTAGAAATTGCTTTCATACATGAAACAGACCTTCAAAAGGGTTGCTTTTTGAACAACTTGAATATGTGGTGCAATCTACACACCCCCTCAAATACCCGCTGCTCCATTAGAGTCAGATGTCAGTCCTAAACTGACACCATCAGTCACCGCTGAGCAGCACAGCCTGGTGGTTGACGGGTCCCTTTCAGCCCTGTGTCCCCCTTTGTCTGTTCCGCAGAGCTTGTTTGGACTGAGATATCAAAATAATTGCAGGCTTTGCTTCTTTGTTTTATAGAAATTAGTAGAAAATTGGAGGAAATGATTGGTTTGGTGCAGCAAAAACATAGTGTTTTAAATCTACAATCTGGGTAAGGGGGGGCGGATACTGACACACGCTGAAAGTGGCCAATCTTTTGGTTCAGCAAGATAATTGTTGGCATTAAGCAAGATAAATATGTATCCAATAGGAAACAACAAAGTTTGAGGCATGCTATTTTTATATTACCAAAGGTTCAACACAAAATTATATTTATATATTTAAGCATATATATATGTATATACATTTATTTTTATGTTTCATTATATATTACATGGCTAATTGAAAACAATAATATATAAAAGAGAGTGTATTAAAGTGCTGAAATATCCTGAAGAAGTTTCTATCTGAAGCATATTTGATTAAAGATTTGAGAATCTTCTTATACGTAATAAAATAAAAGCTGCTTATACTGCTAAATGTCTCCATGATATTAGTCTCCTACATTTTGTTTTCTCAGGTACTGTTTGTGCATAAAAATATTGAACTCCCCACACATTGTGAGGATGATTCCTTTCCCCAGCCCCATGACATCCATAGACAAGCAATCTGATTCCCTTTCTGTCAATCATGTGATAGACCTGAGACTCCTGAGGTACCAGAGAGTTCATAGAGAATTGCCCCTAGTTTGTAGGTGGCAGTGCTGCATGTGAGCCCATAGAAACATCTTTGTGTATAGTCAAGGCTCTCATTGGTCTTCCTCAAGGTCAAAGACATCCCAATGGTCTTTAATCCCACAAAATCTTCTTCACTCTGCAAAGGAACAAACTGCATGATTTGTTTTTGTTTGGAGAGCAACCATCAATATTTAGTGTCTGCATAGAGGTGCCTGAGGCATGTTAGTGGGGCAGAACAAATTACTCTAGGGTAAGAAAGCAGCGTTATGGGTCATTAGTCAATTTAAGAAAACTGTTTTGCCATGTTAACAAATGGCAAATGATTCTATAAAATATACATTTAGGCATTTTGTCTACAGCAACATAGATGGTATATGATCTTTCGAGTTAAGACAGTCCTGGAATTCAAGTTTCAGCTCTACCATGCAAATCCGGTTCCTTGGTGCAACTCCATTGTGCAAGAACAGTCATTGTACTTTGTTTTGGCATAAGCTTGACAGAACTGCTTTGTGAATTGAGGTAGCATTAAATGCTTTTGTAGTTGGCAACAAAGTGTCTTCCCAAAGGCTCATGGGTTTGGTTGCCAGTGATAGGCTTTGGGAAGTGATCCGATTCTGAGAATCCCAATGGAATCCATCAATGGATCAAACAATCAAGTGGTCCACTGATGGATTCCCTAGATGAATGGACCATGAGAAGTGAGTAGAAACTCTGAAGGCTTAGCCTACCTGGAGGCAGTGGGTCCCTAGGGCATGCCCTTGATGGGTTTATCTTGTCTCCAGCCTCTTTTCCTGCCCCCCTCTCTACTCCCTCTGCTTTCTTAGGATAAAGATTTCTACTCCAACACTCCTCCCTCTGTGATGTTTTTAGCTCACCTACAGGAAAGGTGTCGGGTGATCATGAACTGATATCCTGAGCAGAAATAACCACCTTGTTCCTTGAGGAGACTGTCGAGCGTTTTATCACAGTAACAAGAACCTAGTAAACAGACACATTATGTAGTTTCCTCAGCCGCTGACACAGGATGGGAGCCTGAGATTGTTGTCAGCCTTCTTTTCCTTGTCTTTCCCCATGTGCTTCATCTCTTATCCGGTTCATTCTAATCCTAGCTTTTCTACAAATGTTGTTTGCTTTTATTTTGCAAGTCTCTTGGTATGATTCAACCTGTTGACTCACCACTATGCTTTAGCATCTCTAGGACAGCTTAATTTTGACACTGTATTTCCATCAACAGTCCCTTGTTTGCCCATCTAGAAAGGTATCGCTGCCTGCCAGTTCTCGTTGTTAGCTTTGCCTGGAAGAGCCAGTTGTGCCTGTATCCAAGGAATCTAGAATGTTAACTCGAGGAGTTACAAATCCAGTGTCACCAGACAGCTCCAGAGATTGTGTTTTACGTGTCCCCATGTTTCATGCCATCAGCATATTATAACAACACTTTGAAAAAAGTTTAAGTAGATATTGGCTTTTGTTGCCAATACCAGGATTTATTGGTCCAAGAGTCATTGATTGTGGGCAAATCTTGGCCATTATGATGCCTTCAGGACAAATAAATCTTGATCAGCTGAACATGAATCAATATAATTATGCTTCGCTTATGCACATCTTTTTCCTAACTGTATTGGGTTTTCAGCCAAATCATGAAATATGAGAGAAAGTGCTTGAGGAGGCAGTTGTGAGAAATTATGCCAGGAACAGCACTGTGTTTTGCAGTGGTGTCCATGCTAGCGGAAGCCAAGCCTGTCCAGCTCGATATGAAGTACGCATGTGTGTGTACACACAATGTGCATGTGTATGTGTGCATGTACACCTCTGTTCTATGCCTGTGCATGTATGTATTGTGTGTATATGCCTGTGTGTGCCTCTGTGTGTATGCTCACATGCATACATGTGTGTGTGTGTATGGTATGTGCATGTGTGTGCACGTGTGTATGGAGGACTTGGTGTCCTGCTCTATCATATTCTATTTTCTTGAGATAAAATCTCTCAGTGAGCTTGGAGCTCACCATTTTTCATCTAGGCAAAATGGCTGGGAAGCCCCAAACAGCAATTCTTTGGTCTCCCTCATCCTTGCACCACTGGAGAACAAGACTCAAGCAGCATGGGTTTTCCCTGGGTTTGGAACTCAGAAGTCAGTCTTCATACTTGAGAGATAAGCAAGAAGGACTCTGAGCCATGTCCCCACCCTCCCTCTCCAAGTCTTACTAAAAGAACAGGGAGACATCTGCAAAATACAGAAATTCATTTTTGAAGATGCAAATTCAAACAGATCCTAGAGAAGAAAGAGGGAAAGAGAAGAAACCGTGGCAGTCACGTCCTGTGCTGGTCGAGGCAGCAGAGAGAGGTCTAAAATGGGAAAACAGAGGAGCTGTGTACAGATCAAGGATCCTAGGTTTAACTTCATCTTGCCTGATGATTCGGCCATGCAGCCTTTGAAGAATGACTTGCCCCTTTAATTATATGAAAGCAAGATCTCTTTTGACATTTCCTGTTAACTATAGTGGAATATTAATGTCTCTTGGTGCTAAAAATCATTGTACCTCCTTTGATGAAATAGAAACTAGCAATTCTTCATTCATCTCATGATCTCCGCCCCAACTTCTGACCTCCTACAGCATACACATGTCCCTCCATGCTGTTGCTTATGAAGTACCAGCTTAATTTTGGTCTGCTGTTTCAAATGCCAGATCCTTTTGATTGCCACACTCGTTCATTATCTTGCCCAGCTTCATCTCATCTGCACAACCCATCAGCTTCCTCTCCCCTTCCCCCATTATTTCTCTATCCATTCTAAAAGAACAGGGCAGAGACAATCTTGTTGCCTCCAACCCTTTTGCATAGTTCCTTAATACTCCATAAGCCTTCAGGTAGTGCTTTCTCCTTCTTACATGCATGTTTTATGTTTGGCTTTATAAAATGCAATACTTAACACTGGTTAACACTGATCTTCCTGCCAAAACACAAACACTGTATTAATTGTACAAGAGTATGAATATTATCAGTCATGCCATCCTGAATTCCTAGATAGAACAAATCCATCATTATTTTCCTGCTGATTTCACTGTCAAATTCAAACTATTTTTTTTTTGTCAGTGTGCTCTGGTCTCTGATTGACCCACAGATAACATTAAAACATAAATTACTGTGATAGCACTAGGAAGGGAGACTTATGCATATTGCAGAAGTCAATAGTTTTGTCATTGTCTTGCATACAATCTAGGAAAACGTATTAAAGCAATTTGAAGTCAGCCATGGGTCACATGGTAACTGCATGCAATGTGATGTGTACTCCCAGGAGTTTAGTTTTTATAAGAGCTAAAGGAGCAAAAGAAAGAATGATATGCAGCCTTTAAGATTTTAGCCAAAACAAGATGCATCCTGTGGGTACAGAGAGATGGCTCAGCAGTTGAGGGCACTTACTGCTCTTCCAGAGGAATTGTGTTCAGATCCCAGGACCCACATGACAGCTCACAACTGTCTGTGACTCCATGATCTGACATTCTCAAACAGATATACATGCAGTCAAAACCAATGCACATAAAATAAAGGTAAACAAACAAACAAACAAACAAACAGGGGCAGTCTGTGATGTTTAGAGGTGGAGGTGTAACACATGGGGTATAGATTGTAGTCCTCACAGAACAACAGCTGTTATCTGCAGGTTTCCATTGGATTGCCCAAACACAGGAAATGCTCCGTGGTACTCTAAAGAGGCAGAAGCCAATTCTCAGATGCCACAGCCAACCCTGGCTGCACAGCTTCATAAACCAGTGCTTCTGGTGGAGAATCCTTGGAATCCAAAGGTTTTAAGACCAGTGTTTTCCTCCTAAATTAGTTCACACCACCAGGACCAAATCTGCACTGGAATCGCACAGTCTTTGCATTCAGTCCATCCCTCGCTCCCTTATCTTGAGCTTGCTTTACAGTCCACAGAACACTTTGCACTCAGATGACCTCCTGCTTTCACCCATTCCATATTGTTAGCTGTCAGCCCAGCTTTACTGAGAACCCAGAAGCCCCTAAGACCTGGATACAGGTTTCACAATTCGTTGGCGGAGTAATGGGGAGTGGTGGCAGTTGGCCACCCCATGCCCATGAGGGAAGCTTCTAGCTCTCTCATCCCTGAGATGCATGTTCTACTTCTGTATGTAACTTTTTTCCTTATGCAGCCTCCAGATATTTTGGAACTATACTAAATACATGAAGACCTCTGAGGACTTTCTCCTTTACAGCAGTTGGTGGCTGGGGTCTGATTATCCCTTATACATGTTTTCTGGATTCCTATCTCAGTCTGGTCCTCTGGTTGAGAATGTTTCCAAAGCATCCAATGCGTAATAGGCATTTGGTCACCTTTCTATGATGACAATAAGTATTTTCAGGTGCCATTACTTTATTGTACGGATACTTTTCTGTAGATATTTGTTCATGTTTATCTGTTGATCAATTTTAGCACTCCCATTTTTAAGGACTCAAAAGGAAATGGCTGATGAGGTGATTCAATGAGTAAAGACACCTCCCTAGGCCTAAGTTCAATCCTTAGGACCCACATATTGGAAAAACCTAAACTCACGCATGTTGTTCTCTGACTTCCAACAAAGCTGCTGCAACATATGCAATGCCCCTGTCCTCCACATAATAAAATAAACAAACGATATAACTTTTGAAAAGTACATACTTATCTATGGTATTATGATTAAAAGTCCCAAAGCGGAGGTTAGATTTATGATGGAAATCATAATCTCTTTCCTGATGCTTCATGTGGTCCTTTGTTGACATTCCAGGTGGATGGATCTCACAGGTTTCAGGTGATTGGCCCATATTCTGAGGCTTTCTCTGTCTCCCACACAAGCCATGCTGTCCTGTGATGTACGGATACTTCTTCACATAGCATCTGTGTGGAAGTCAGAGAACAGCATGGGGAATTTATCTTGTTCCGATATGTGGTTTGTGGGGATTGAACTTAGGCCTAAGCAGCTGCCTTCACCCACTGAGTCAGCCCATCAGCTCAACATTGACTTTTGAGTCCTCAAAAGTGGAACTTTGCCAAAATTGACCAACAGATAAACACATGAACAAATGTCTACAGAAAAGTGAGTGAGAGTGGGAAAGAGATGTAGAAAGAGACAGAGGGACATCAATCAGGGCAGGAGCTCCTGGGGCTCCAGCTAGGTTAATTGTGTCCTAGGAGACTTTGATTCCAGAAAACAGCTTTTGAGGTGTCACAGATGTAAAGATAAAGTTGTCATCATGTACATGTGTCCTGGAAACTGCAAAGGCCACATCTGCCTCTGAGAAACACCATGAAAACATTTCTTCATGTATCCTTACGTCTCTCCACTTGAATGTTCTCATCCTGACCCTCAACCTAGAACTGACCTTAATACATTCAGGTAATCAAAATGGTATAAAGGCATAAAGAAAGAGGGAGAATAGGATAGGGGGATTCTAGGGAGGGGAAATGGGGAAAGGAGATGACATCTGTGTTGTAACTAAATAAAATATCCAATAAAAAAAGAAAAAAGTCAAATAGGAAAATATAGGCATATCACACTCAACACTCGCAAGTGCCCAGGAGATGGAGTGAAAGGGAACGAGTTTTCCTTGCCTGTTCCCTGTGATTCCTTTTCTATCTCAATTGTAACCCATGTTTCCTAAGTAATCAGAGCTCACACAAAGGTGAAGTTTCTACAGACAATCCAGTGTGCAGCCCTCCATCTCGTTCGAGGGTTGAAATCTTCCTTCACACTTGTTCACATGCAAGCCATTGAGTGCATGTTTCCTAGAGAAGTTCAGAGGTGGCTGAACAGACTACTTAAGGAGATTTTTGAGGCAGAAGGTAGAAATATGTCTTTGTTTTGAAAAGCCAGTGAGAGTTATCAGACCACTTTAGCAGTGGACAGGCATTGTGGCTCTGAGAAGAATGTGCACATCACAGGAAACCATGGCTTGAATGGGAGACAGAGCAAGCCCCGAGTGATGGGCCCCGATAAGATCATGTCGCCACTGCTTTATAAACAAAAAGCTCTTCCACAAGAAAAAAACCAATGTCAGCAAAAGGTTCACTTATTCTTGCTTTACTGAGCATGAAATGGGATTGAAAGATGGTATTAAATGGATTATTAAACTGAAGAAATGATGTCTTGTGATCTCTCTCACCAAAGCCCCCACTTGAGACAGGCATTGTCTTTGTGAAAAGCTCTCCAGAGTCTCAGGTCATTTATGTGGAACCTGAGCCTTTCAGATGCTGAACTGAGCCTTTTGGTCCTCATTTTCATGTCAGGATGGGGATCCCTCGGGGGAGATTAGTTTGCTCCTCGGTTATTTTATTCACGTGTTAACATGTAGGAGAGGAAGGTTCACGACAGTTTATACATTTCAAACACAGATTTGATTTTCCTTGCTGGTGCTAAGAAAGAAAAAGGAGTTTATTTAAAAAATATATTGACTTGACAGGTGAGCTGACTCAGCAGGTAAAGACATCACTGCCAAGCTTGATGACCTGAGTTTGATCTTCGGGACTCAAGCTGCAGGAGAGAACAGACTCCATGCTTCCTCCTCTGACATACACATGCACATACACATGCACACACGCACGCACACACACACACACACACACACACACACACACACTAAAAATAAATAATGTAACATGTATAGCTTGTTTTCATAATTCATAACATTTTCTTCACTAATTATTTTTAATGCCTACAGTTCTCTGGTTAGAATCTAAGGGGTACCTTTAAAATTTGAGTTGGACCATATTACTAAAAACAAGTTATACAAAGAAGTTTTGCTTATTAGAAATCCAGAGGACAAAGGTATGAGGAGATAGTTCAGTGATTAAGGAAGGACACTAGCTGCTCTTCCAGAGGATCAAGGTTCTATTCCCAGCACCCACATAAGGTGGCTCAAAACCAACAGCAACTCATGTTCCAAGAAATCCTATGCCCTCTTCTGGCTTCCACAGGCACACACGTGGTGCACAAACATACACACAGGCAAATTACCCACACATACATATACAATATATCTTTCTTTTCAATCCTTAGAACTAAAAGAATAAAATATTTATCTCTAATTCTTATAAAATGAGAATTCATATCCACATACATCTAAGACCTAATCCCACAAAAACAAGTTCTGGAGCAAACCAAACTTATGATTATTTTAATATGATGACCCAGATAAATAAGTATCAACTCCAAAAATGATTTTATGGGTCTTCAAACAACTCATAGAAATAAATATAAAAAGAAAGAATGCCTAGTTTTTGTTTTGACAATAATGATAAACTACAAAATTTAAACACACATTCTCTCAAGAAAGAACTGAAAATAATAGACCTTTTTAAAAAAAAAGCTGTAAACACTTAAATGTGAGGGTAAGAGTGTTAGATACTTATAAAGTCTGAAAACCACTAGAAGTGGGAGCCAGAACTGTAAACTGATTACTGAGACCAATATTTAGCCTGCAGGAATTTGCTCAAGTTAGTCTTGAACTTTATGGTCTGAAGGTAAAACTGGAGTTTACAGATGAGGAAAGTCTACTTGGGTGGTATGTCTGGTAGGAATTCTTTCTTGGGCAAAATATAAAGACAAATTAGAAATAACCCAGATGTTCAATGCGCATCTGTATCCTAGGAGAAGCAGAGAAAATTGACTGACAGCAGGAAAATTGTCACGGGGAGGATAATATTTCCTCTCAAAGTCAGGACAAATATCAGCCACAGATGAGTCTACAAACTCAGTCTATATCTCCAGTAGCCCCAGTCTATGGGCTGAGAGAGCCTTTTATGCATAGTCTTGAATTAAAGACTCCAGAAATAACCTCAAAGCAGCAATTGCAAAGCCTCTGCAGAAACTCACTTTCATTATAGGTATCAAAGAAATGTGATGGGTAAAGGGTTCTGGAACGATGACTTTATGAGAAAGATACCAACTGTGTTGTGTGCTCATAGTGTTTAGAAAGGTCTAACATGGACTTGAAAAAATGTATGCCATTATATAAGCAATCGTTTTCTAATAAACATGGAGACATGCAAAAATTTAATGAATAAAACTAAAATCAACTAAGCAAATGGAGCTAGAACCTGAAAATAAATTAAAAGGAAAAAACTGTACAATAGTTCATCACATAAAGATATTGCTGCCAAGCCTGAGGACCTCAGTTTGATCCTAAAGACTTGTGTTGTAGAAATACAGAAGCAGAACTGACTCCCAGTTTATCCTCTAACCTAAATACACACACACATGCACACACACACACATTCACACACATACACTCCAGACACACTCACACACATACACACACATATACAAACACAAAATAAACAAATACAACGAAATATGTATGACCTATTCTTAAAGTTCCTAGCATTTTCTGTCACTAATTATTTTTAATATCTACAGTTCCCATGTTAAAACCTAAACACATTTTAAAACTTGAGTTGGCTTATGCTGCTAAAAGAGGCTATATAATGATGTCTCATTTATTTAAAAATCCAGCCAACTAAAGACTGGAGAAATAGCTCTGTGACCAAGATTTGATTCCTTGCACGACATGGTGGCTCACAACCACCTGTATCAGCTTGAGAAGGCACAACCGTGAAGAATACCAGGAACCGTTGAGAGGCATGTGGAGTGGTGTAAGGAGAATGAACATGGCTATCAGCGTGTAGACCAAGAGAGGACGTACAGACTGGAGAGCACTGCGGGGCCCAGGATGGAGAAGCTCTGCAGATAACACTTGGAACGAGTAACTACAATGAAATCTACATTGGAAAAGATGGTGGAGACACTGGACCAACAATGAAAATGGTAGAGGCTAAGGGGTTACAGGGAAGTTGTAGTAAAAGAAAGACAATCCAACAGCGATTCAGAAGGATGAATGAGGGAGGGAAGGGCCGACGAGAGGCCTGTTGGTGAGCTTACAGAGTGATGTAAAGAATGACAGTCCAACAGCGATTCAGAAGGATGAAGCATGGGAGGGAAGGGCCGACGAGAGGTCTGTTGGCGAGCTTACAGAGTGATGTGCACCTGGAACCCCCGAACTTCTTGAGCAAAGACTGGAGCTCAGTGACGTTCTTGGCCACATAGTGAGTTTGAATACAGCTTGATCTACATGAGATCCTTTCTAAATAAATATTTTAAAAATGAAATCTGTGAACAGGTTAAGCTCCCAGTTAGAGGGTTACAGATCCATGGATGGGAAAAAAATGAAAGAGAAGCATATTAACCAAAGGAGGCTGTGTGAGTGTATTCATATAAGATTAAATCAGCCTTTAAGGCCAAATGTACTTTTAGTTATTTAAAAGTTCACTACAGAATAGAAGATTCAGTTAGCAAGCCTATATTCACACACCATAGATCAAACACAAAGAAATGTGGCTGTATACTTGAACATGATATTTTATCTGATTAACTATAATAGAGTATTTTTCTCTAAAATGTATGAATATGTATCATTTTTTCACACTCAAAGGCATTGTGAAGCTTTGGCCACATACTGAATTATAATGTAGAACTGGAAAGGAAAGGTCATGGATGTAGACCATGAAGGCAATATTCTCTGACTACATCGCTGAGTCCAAAAAGCAAAAGAGAACACAAACACATGCACATGTACACTCTTGCCCCCTCTCCTCCTCCCTCCCTCTCTCTCCCTCTTTGTCTTCCTCTCTCACCCTCTCTTTCTCACACATGTACATGCAAACACATACACACACTCTCACACACATACACTCAAAACATATACTCATGGACACAGTCTCATATGCACACATACACTCACACAAACACACATGCACACTCCACTGTGTTTCAAAAATCATTAGCTTCAAAAAATAAAAAAAAGTCATTAATTTCATTATTTCTCATAGAGGTAAGAACAAATATTAAAATATATAAATCTATAGATGGGTATGGTGACCCTCAGAACAAATCAAAGTCTCTTGCTCTTTGACAGAACTTGTGAGATACAGTAGCTTACCTCTGAGGAGGAAACACAATTGAAATTCTAAAACTAGGAAAGAAAGTCTGAGGATGAAGGAATACCTCACTTACCATGTTAAAGAAATGAATAACAGAATCATCCTGGCTGGGATAAGATAAAGGTAAA
The DNA here is from genome assembly GCF_004785775.1 of Grammomys surdaster. NCBI lineage: Eukaryota > Metazoa > Chordata > Mammalia > Rodentia > Muridae > Grammomys > Grammomys surdaster. The sequence continues at coordinate 1,585,963 of NW_021604601.1, read as the reverse complement.
AAATAATGAGATGATATATGACATAATAAAAGTAATTAAGAGAATCAAATATTGAGCCTTTGAAATTATAATATTAGCAAATTTGCAGCATTTTGATTTTATAAATGACAGGTAAAGGGAACATGTGTAAGGTTGAAAATGTAAAGGAGATTATATAAAATCATAACTTGATAAAATTAAGAATTTTACCCCAATCAGAAAAGAAAACTAAACAACCCACCCATCCCTCCAAAAATAATCCACTACATCTGACCCAGAGAGGTGGGAAGTGTGTCAGTGGGAAGAAGTGTGAGCATTCCTATGATTAGGAAAGGAAGCCGGCGGTCAAGCTTTCCAAGAAAGATAGCTCGGTCCGTCTAGTTTCAAGACGAAGTTCTCCCAGACATCCTAGACATGTCAGTCATTCAGAAACCATCACAAACAGTTGTACAGTGAAGCAGTGAACAGCGTTGGGGAAATGATCACACAGGAAAGCACATGGCCTTTGTGTCAGTTTGCACTTCTGGGTTTTTAGAACCTTTGTATAGTTAAGTGTAAAGCAGAGTCAAAATCAGCTGAGAAACCCTGGGGCCGAAATGTGACATCTCTCATAAAGGGAGACTGAGAAACCAATTTGTGGGAAGTTCCTCTCTCTCTCTCTCTCTCTCTCTCTCTCTCTCTCTCTCTCTCTCTCTCTCTCTTTTCTTTAATTCATTAAGAATCATGTCCTAGACTTCTGACTGCACAACCAACTCCAGCATCTTTCAAAATTCATTATGTACAGTGAGATTTGAGTTTTAAAATTTGGCTTCCTGAATTTTGATTAATTATTTTGTGAAGCACAATAGCAGAAGAAACTGGTAATCAGAGAGAGTGACAGACAGACAGACAGACAGACTTCCAAAAATGGAATTCTGTATTAAAAGACAGAGTTATTTTTTCCATTTAAATTAACTTTCATCCTTTATGTGTGAGATAAAGTTGAAATTATTGAAAATATATATAATATTTATATAGGATCCACGTGACATGATGCCTAGCCTCCTAGAAGTATTGAGCCATGAAGCTGAATGAAGTCACCAGAGGGTTGGATGAAGATGGGATGGGAAAGAGGGACAAGGGCATGAATTTGAAGTGAGCCACGTAAATATAGGCTGTGTCCTCCATCTGCTCTTGACTATGTGAAGAACTGGAGGTAAAAGGGCTTGTGGTTTATCTGGCCAATAAATTAAGCAACAGAGGGTGAGTGTGCTAAAGTTCCAGGGATGTGAACTATTGTGATGATTGAACACTTTAGCTCAGCTTAACAGGGAAGGAAGGGGGTGGACATGAAGACACATGAGGTGCTGATGGAGATGATGGTGTAGACAGGAACCCTAGAGGGATGAACCAGAAACGCATGAAGTGGCAGTGACAGATGCTGATACTGAAGGGTATGTGCCACTATTGGTAACACTAAGTCTAAGGATGATGGCCAGGAGAATGGATGGCTGACCTGAGAGAAGGAGAAGAGAATACATCGTAAAACTGAACAACCAAGAGTGTTCTACATAGATTAAAAAATAAATGATTACAATGGAAATAATTTTGTAAGTTATTCAATCTAAACTTTTAAAGTATTGATTTAAAAAAAGCCTTGCTATATAATGATACTAAAATTGTTATAGTTTGAAGTTGTGCAATATATTTTTATTAATTTTTGAGAGTTTCATACAATGCATTTTGATAGTATTTACTCCACACACTCCCCATCTTAACACCTCCCAAATCTAATCCCGTCTCACTACCCCCAACTTCATGTCCTCTTTTTTCTCTGCAATTAAATAATCTATCAGTTCTAACCTGTGCTGTCAATGTGCAGGATATGTGGCCATTAGCTGCAGCATAGTTCTACCTGCCAGGAGCCAAATCCTTAAAGAAAACCAACTGTCCCTGCCCAAGAATCCACTAACTGTCTAGAGTAGTGGTTCTCAACTGTCCTAATGCTGTACCCCTTTAATACAATTCCTCATGTTGTGGTGACTCCAACCATAAAATTATTTCATTGCTAATTTATAATTTCTAGCATTCAAGGCGAGACTTGTGGAAGGGTTATTCAACCCCTAAAGGGATCATGACCCACAGGTTGAGAACCACTGGTCTGTAGCTCCTCAGGGATATAGACTCATGAACCATTTATAACTCCATGTTAGAATGTTGACTATTGATGTACAGGCAACCACAGCTGCCTAACATGAGCTCATGAGTAAAAGGAAACTTCCAGATATAATAGCTGGGATAAAGAGTACAATAGGTTAACTGATGAAATTTGGAATTGGATACTGATAGATACAATTTTTGTCAGGTTAAGAGTGACATGCCTTGAATTGCTTCTGATATTCAAAACCGAACCAAGCAAGAGGAAGATTATAGGGAGACATCCATGAAAACACTTTGTAGGAAGAGCAAAGTTTCAAACAGGGCAAGATGTAAAGGGAGAATTCAGAACAGACACAGAAGCTGTCGCTGACTTCCAGAAGGCACAGTGAAGGGCTTCCCACAGCTTTCTTGGAATCTGTGTGCAGGAAATTAAGGAAAATCTGGGCTTCCTTTTGTGTCTGAAATATCAGAAGAAGCAGCCATGGTGACATCAGCCCTGGAGGCCCTGATTAGAAAGATCATTGACCTGTCTGGGTAGAAGTGAGTGAGTTTCTAGAGCTATCTTTTGATCCCGCTAATGGAGGCTCTGGCATTCTGGATATCTCTGGCTCAGTGTTAGTTGCAGCTAAGTTGGTATTGAATTGTGTGGCCCTTCACCTTCCAGCAATACTGTAAGGTCATGAACCACTGTGCTGTGGGATGCTACAGTTTCCTTTGTAATTTTCCAATCAGACATAATATAGGCAGAATTGTCTACTTCTTTCTTCCCAAGCCTATACTGCTGATGCTCAAATACCTAGTAGTTCAACTCAGAAATAATTTGCTCACAAAGCCAGTCTAGTTCAAGTGAAGACATATCCTACACCAGTATTACTGCTGACCTTATCAGAATAAGACTTTAGGACATATGTATATATAAACAGAGGCAATGCTAGGAAGACAGGAAGATAGACGCAAGCATCCTAGAAAAAAAGGTGTGAAATGGGTCCTTCTGCTGTAGCCCTTAGGCCTCTGTCCTATCATTTGATACCAGACTCTTGCTCTCCAGAGTATAAGGTGATAAACGACTTTCTGGTGCCAAGTTGCTTGCCTGTGTGCCTTTTACAGATGCTAAGTCCTCTATCTGAGCTTCCTGAGAGTCTAACTGAACTTGATCTATTATTCATTATTATTATATTGCTTATTATTATATTATTTGCTATTATTATACATTACATATTATTGGATTGTATTATTTGCTATTGTATATTATGTAATGCCATATATTATATATTAATTACATTATTACATTATATATTTATCACATATCACATCACATATCACTTATTGTATATTGTTATATATGATATACTCTATATTTATTATCTATTATATACTAATACTATATATTATATACTATGTACTATATATTTTACACTATGTATTAAATAATATATAGAATACAGCATACAATTTATATTATATACTATATACTTTGTGTCATGTGTTGTATTGTGTGTTATGTGTTGTATGTTATATATTGTATATTATATTTTATATATTGTATATTTGCTATTTGCTACTTGCTATTTGCTATTGTTGTTATATTATTTGTTATTATATGGCTGTATTTTTCAGTGTTGCAGTTTAGTTGAAGAACAACTAGAGAGAGATGGTGAAAATATCTGTGAAGTTGGTTTTCAGAATTTAGTGATCATAAGATTCTGGAAAGTTCAGGAATCAGACTGCCTGTGCTGTGCCCTATGAGCCTGGGCCCAAACTCAAATGAGCAGCTTCAGCTATATGCCAGCATCCTTATGTCCCCATTTCTCTTTCTCTTGTTCAAAACTTAGCTCAGTTTACAGCACACAGGTCTATCCTTGGGATCCAGTTCCCAGGACTCATATTGAACTCATAAGTGACTTTGCCTGTATCTTTGAATCAGAGAAATTGGAAGAATTTCAGATAACTTTTTTCTAGGGAGAGGGCATTAGGACCTGGGTCAATACAAGTATGCCTTGATATGCTACTAATTATGTTCTGGTCATTTATTAGAATGAAGGAGAATAATTTGGGGAGCTTTGGTGACCTGCATGAATAGAGCTGATGGTGAGGAAACCCTTATTATAAATAGCCTTTGAAGCGGAATAAATTTGAATGAATTAGAGATATTTATCAGCAGGAAGAGTGGCAATTCCTGGAGTGATTTGCTTGACTATTCAGTCACTGAATGTGACGAGATCCCTCTAATTCAGCTTCCTAGGCTACTCTCAAAATTCATAGCATAAATGCCCACGAGCAGTGAGATTATCATTAAGACCCAAGTTCAGGGAAAAAAGAAAAACAACAATGTCAGCAGAAATGCAGAAGTTCTAAATTATATCTGAGAAGCTATTATGCAGGATTTGGAATTATCAATTATCTGAAGTGCACATTGAAAGTTTCTCTCTCTCTCTCTCTCTCTCTCTCTCTCTCTCTCTCTCTCTCTCTCTCTCATCCCATCATATCCATGGATTCTACATCTGTTAATTCAACAAACCAGAGAACCAAACTGTTTCTAAGATGCTGCTGCTCCTGACGTGCACTACGTAGCTGACCCTGCAATGGTTGCCTCTGCACGGAACACTTACAGACATTTTTCTTCTTGTCATTATTTCTTAAGCATTGCAGCACCACAACTGTTTACACAACGCTTAGATTGTACTCAATACTATATGTAATCTAGAAGAGATTTAAAATATAAGAGTATTTTCAGAGGCTATATGCCACATTATGATATTACTAGATAAGAAATTTAAGCATACACAAGTTTTAGTAACCTTGGGGATATTGAATAAATTGACTCTAGTTTGTGGGTGTAGACTACATACACACACACACACACACAGACACATACACACACATTCATATGTATGTATACATATATATGTACATGTGTTCACATATGTACTTATACCTTTTGTTGAAGAAGGAGCATCTTTAAGAACTTAGCAACTTTTCTGGGATTTACACCTCACTGTTCTCTTAGATAATGTGTGTGTGTGTGTGTGTGTGGATGTGTGTGTGTGTCTGTCTGTCTGTTTTAAAAAATACAAATGGCATCAAAGCAATAATAACACTGTGTAGACTAGCTGTTTAAGCTCTCTTCTGTAAAATTAATCATTTCAGGCTAAGAGACTAAAGTTAATATTATCTCTCATGATTCTGAGGTTCACTGGATTCAGATGGGTAGTTGGTTCTTCACCTGAACTTTACCATTATAGAGTGGCTGGGTTTAGTATCCCTTTGAAATATTTCTTGCATCCATGTCTGTAGGTAAAACTGGATGAGTGCTTATTATCTGAGGCTCTCAGTGGAACATCTGTTGGTGGCCTTATTCCCTCATTCTCTAGCATTTTGAGAACAAGCATCCTGAAAGACCAGAACGAAACTCAGTCTTCTAGTGGGAACTTAAGTTCCATCACCCTCTGTGGTCACATGACTGGCCAAATTCAAAGGAAACATCCAACAATCTACCAGATAGAAGACCCCGCTGGCCATTTGGGAAGGTATGATCGATCAGTCCTTCCTCTGGCCAAAGGAACTCAAGTCGTTCTCGTACACAAGCCATACTCATACAAACACAGGAACTGAAGACAACAGTCACTGTCTCAAAACTACTTTTAAATCTAACTGAACTCAGACTGCTGATTCTTGGATTAGTGTTCAGTCACCCTGCCTCATTCCTCACTGCGGCTCTTGGCTCTGCTCTTTGGTCTGTTCTCCTCTCTAAGTTGTTCTTTTACAACCAAGTAACTGGCTTCTTATCCTGCTTCCTGTCTTATCAAAGTTTATGCTTTTGGGGGAAGTTGGTAGTATTTCCCCCAAGTAATCTTTTTCCAACTCTGTGTGTGTGTGTGTGTGTGTGTGTGTGTGTGTGTGTGTGTACATATACTAAGCTTATATGTGGCATATTCGATTATCATCTGCTTTATTTTAGGAAGCCATATTTTTCAAATATCTTGGAGATAATCTTTTTTTGATCTTGGGGACTGGCAAGACTCCTGTGAGACAATATTATTTGAAAATCACCACTTTTGATTTTTTTTTCTTTTCCATTCTCTCTCTTTTTTTTTCTTTTATGGCCACACTGTCAACTTAATTTTTAGGTCGCTGTTGTTGATGTTGTTGTTGTTGTTATTGTTGTTGCTGTTGAAACTTTTACTGCTTTTTACTATAGATTTGGTCTTTTGAAAGCCATTTCTTATATCTAAAATCATTTTCTGTGTAGAGAGGGGAACAAGAAAGAAGATGATTTGAAACAGCAAATCCTGCCTGAACAAAACAATTCTTTCTTTAGCCTGTTACTTTTTTTTCCACTTCATCATAGACTGTAAGAAACCAGGTGATAGTTTCAGTCATTCCCCTGGGCTCTTTCTTACTTGAATGTCTCACACATAATGTTGGACATCTGCCCAATCTTCAGGAAAGCTCTTGCCAGGAACACTCATGTGCCTTGGGCTCCTTACAGCTTAGCAGCCAGATTTAAAGACCAAGGACCACAAGAGTGTTCACGGAGAAGAATTATCACTTCTTATAGCCCATATTTGGAAGTGACATTGTCGCACATGTCTTGGTGTGTAGTTCCCAATCTACCCAGTATCAAAGGACAGGAACAGACTCCCACCTCTCATGCAGAGGCAGCAGTGTAACATTGCAAGGAAATCACGTCTGATGGAAATCCTTATTGCACCCATCATGGAGAATCGAATCTGTCCATCATGGTATCCAGAAAACCTAGCTATAAAAATTCTAGGGTGTTATCTATAACCATTTATCAGTTGAACTCACATTGAAATTCATCTTTTATACACACTCAGCCTACTATTCCAAAACCTAGATTATGTTGCTTATATTCAAATATCAGCTGAAATGGAGGGGAATGGAAGAAACTGAGTGAATTTATATGCCATTCTGTTCTCAGATCTGAAAGGCATGTCATAATGGCTAAATTCAGGAAAACTGTGACAAGGAGGGCAGCAAAGAAACTTTCTCAACACCGTCACATTCCCTGTCCCTACCCCACACCATCCCTAAAGAATTCAAGCCATCCTGAAGGAAGCTCCTGATCTGACACACATTCTTGAAATGAAAACAATCCAAAATAATGCTGCCCATATGTGTGGCTTCCGTTTCTTACTTGAAAGCACAGAAGCGTATGTAAAGCCCTGTCTAGAAGAAGCAGATGTAAGATACAAAGACCCATCCAAAGACTATAGGCCTCAACAGGCACCAGGCTGGGAGCTTGAAACTGTTCTTACCCTGCCACAGAGGCCAGGGAGGGGTGTGTGAAGTAGTGTCTCTCACTCCCAAGCAAGCGAACCTGAGCATTTTATAGATGTTTTGACTCCTGCCTGGGGTACGTGTACAAATGAGAACTCCTCAGAGTCTGTACTTAAGGCCTGAACTTGGGGAAAGAGTCTCAGTGCAGATGAGAGAGAATGCTGCCCTTCCCAGATTAACTCTCCCAGACCCCAAGACTGTACCCATCACTCATTTTTTAAATATAGTCTATGGCTCCTTGGTGACTACTATTATTTTACTCCCATCAATACATTTTAAAAGAGACATTAGCAGAAAAACAAACTCCAGAGTTAAAACTGTCTCCATCCAATGGTACCAGTGCTTCTCCTATCTCCAGTCTGTACTTGGTACTTAACATCTGTAGCCTGCATCTCCCTACCACCAAACTGCAGGGGCTGAGAACGGCAGGTGGCCTAGACCATAGAACACATATCAGCTAAAGGGGTAAAGTAGCTATAAGAAGGGAGAGGATGTAAAACATTCAAAGGACTGGTATTTATGAGTGTTGCACACAAGGCCTGATGACCTTTGTTCTTGCAAGAGCTTTGCCATGGAGTATGCATATAATGCATGTTCCGGCAAGTCACTGACCCTACCCCCAACCTAGTCCTTTATAGTCAGCAAACACTAATTACATGATATGTTCTGCTAAATGCATGTGCTGCTTCATGCACGGTGCTTGGCACGGCTCTTGGTATATAAGGAGAACTCGACAGCTGAGAGTTTCATCAAGGAACGTTAGTGGAAGTATTAAGGAATCCCACATAATAAAAGTCATAGCACAGCATTCCCACTCAGAGAAGGCAGGAAGGGTCTATTCAGCCAAGCAGATACCTATTATTTTCTGCTCAGCTCCTCTTCTTGCTACTACCCCTGTGATCATTCTAGAAGCCTTAGGAAACTTTTTGGACTTCTCTGGTGTATCCATTCATCCTCATTCAACCTTCCAGACCAGCTCCTCCCATTATCACTCAAAGCCCAGTCAAAGGCCATATCAGGTCTGACGTTGCCTGCCTCCTCCAGCCTGTATCCCCTCCATCCTTTATGTGCGCCACTCTAGGATAGCTTTTCTAGGATTCTTGTTTGTATCTCTGGTACTGTGAGGAGGAGCCAGCCCTTGGCAGGTGCTAATATACATCTGATGCTAATGCGAAAGCAATAGATGTGGCCTATGTACTAGCAAAGCAGTCACATTGAGCAAGACTTCAGTTTAGTTCTGGTTTTTTCCAGACTTCCTATTTGACTTGGGAAGTATGACTTTTCATTTTGTTCATAAATTAGTGTGGTGCGTAGATGTGTATGCATGTGTATAAACATACATATATATGTGTACATGTGTGAAAGAGAAGGTATGCATGCCTGTGTGTGCTTGTGGAGGTCAGAGGTTAACATCAGATACGTCCTCAATCATTCTCACCTCAAATGTTGAGCCAAGATCAGTTGAACCCAGAGCTAGCTGATTGCACTAGTCCAGCTGGTTATCTTGTTTTGGTGGTCTCCTATGTCTGTATAGAAGAACCCTGCATTTATGTCAGTCCTGAGGATGCAAATTGAAGTCCTGACACGTAAATAGGCAAGTGCTTTACCCACCGAGGCTCTCCTAGCCTGAGGCATATGACTTTTAATGTGTCTTGTTCAGCTTGTGCTTTTCTTATCTGAAAAAGTAGCTAATGGTAGACTGAAACAATTGCAGCACATGCCACAGTCCTTGTGACTCTGAAAGGAAGGTGCAGCAGGTCCCTCCCCACACCCCACACACATTAACAGCTTTACTTTCCAATGGTTTCTGTTACCCACAGTCAACCACATTCTGAAAATAGGAAATGGGAAATTCGAGCAATAAAGAATCCATGTTTTAAATAACTCTTTATAGCATATTGTTATGATTGCCCTTTTCTGTGACTTGTCATTAATCTCTTAAAAGTAGCTAATTTATAACTGACTTTTTCAAGGAGACATATACACTGGGGAAAAGAAGCAAAGTCTATATAAGGTTCAGTAATACACAAGGTTCGAAACAATCTCTGGGGCCTTAGACTGTATCCTGTGTCCTCTGAAAATAAAGAAACTGGCATTCAGTGAGTGTGTGTGTGGTGTGTGTGTGTGTGTGTGTGTGTGTGTGTGTGGTGTGTGTGGTGTGTGTGTGTGTGTGTGTGACATGTTGAAACTCTAACCACACTATGGTACTGTTAGGGATGAAAAAGATTCATGCTTCTATAAAAGATACGAGAAATCTATTCTCTCCTTCACATACGAAGATAAAACCATCTCTGTAGAAACCAGGAAGCAGGCTGATTGATGGTCGATGGTGAATATTGATTGGCAACTTGACAATATCTAAAATCACCAAGGAGACAAGGCTCTGGGCATGCCAGTGATGGATTTCCTATATTAGGTCAATTGAGGTGAGAAGACCCACCCTAAATGTCAGTAGCACCATTCCTCAGTCTAAGGTCCCAGACTAAATACACAGGAGACAGTGAGCTGAGCACTAGCATCCATTCCCCCAGGTTTCCTGACTATGAACACAACGTGACAGACACACCTCAAACCCCTGCCACCATGGCTTCCCAAACATGATGGACGGTACCTTCAAACCATAAGCCACAAAGAAACACTCCCTTCAGTTGTCTTTGTTGGTTGCTTTGTCGAAGCAAAGAAAAAATAACTCATACACTGACCTGGGAACCTTAATCTTGGACTTCTCTGCTTGGCTTCCAAAGCTGAGAAACAGGTGGAAGCCACACCCAGCCTACGGTACTTTGCTATATCATCCCCCAAAGCAAGGAAGATGGTTAATTTATAGAATCTAAATTTGCACTAAAGGGATCTGTAGTTAAGTAGGTTAGGAAGAAAGATGTTCATCGGCAAAGATGTGTTTCCTTGGGAAAGCACCGGAGCTCATGTCTCTGGAATACAAGTCAGGGCTTTGTTTTCCGACCGTGATACATGATCATTAAAAAATCCAAAACAACAAAAGCCAGCCTAGGGTTTTGTTGTACCAATGTGTCCCTGAAATCCAAAGCTCTCGATTTATCAAAATGTTTATTCCCCTGTCACTGTGGCTGCCTCGTGTCGCTTTGGACTGCAAAGAAAAGACAAGAAATGATTGAGTGGTCGGTTTGGTTTGGTTTTCTATTCCTGTGTTGTACCTGAGTTCTGTCTTACTCGGCTTCCTAAATAGAATAATCAATGTCATTATCTCTTCCTCCCTCATCTAAATCACATCAGGGCCCTATAGTAGATCAATAGTTACAACAAAGGAGGCCACAGATTTCATTCCAGGGGGACTCATTACTCTACTGCCCAGAATCAGGGTGTGGGGTCCAAGGCAGGTTATTGACTCTTACACCAGAGTTAACCACAGCTATCAGTTATTAATACCACACATGTGCCACCCACAGGGCTGCACCTATGTGCACGTAAGCCATTGTTCCCATTTTCTTTTCTTCCTCTGCTCTTTATAGCCCCCTCTTCCTCCTCTTATTTAAGAATCTGTCTTGTCTAGCAATATAAACAATTTGAAGCTTCATTGAGATTCCTAGCAAGTACAGGTTGCCTGTAATCAGACTCACATCTGCTGCAGTATTACAAAGACTAATTAAAATAAATTCAGATCTTAAATTAGTCCTTTCAGTAACATTTATTGCCTAGGCCACTGGGCAATAAAATATGTAATTCAGTTAAGCTGAAAAGGAAAATGGTATTTGGATTGTATTTCTCAACCAGCCCTGGGATGGACTATAAGGTGGGAAAGGATTGTGCCCTGCAGTGCACATTTTTCCAGCAGTAGCTATCTCCCAGCTCATTGTCTGTAACCTTGGGTATCTTCTTTTAGATACCCTACCCATCTATACTGCAGGCCAAATACTGTGAATGGATCAAAGGCAAACCTTTCTTTCAGATAGGGTGGTCCCCCGGAACTCTGCAATATCGAGACAGGGTGGACAGTTCTTTCTTTTCTTTTTTCTTTTTTTTAATTGGATATTTTATTTATTTACATTTCAAATGTTACCCCCTTTCCTGATTTTCCCTCTGCAAACCCCCTATCTCATCCTTTGTCCCCCTGCTGCTATGAGGGTGCTCCTCCACCCACTCACCCACCCACTCCCACCTCACTGCCCCGGCATTTCCCTACACTGGAGCATCAAGCCTTCACAGGACCGAAGGCTTGTCCTCCCATTGATGTCAGATAAACTTCTGTCCTCTGAAAGTCTGCAGTGTCCATTGTCTTGGCCAGTACATTCTCATGCTGGTATCCATTGCAACTGCTGTGCCTTGTAAAATTATTGTTATTCACTAAGCTCTGACATTGTGGGGAAACACGAATGAGTTCATCCACGTTGCTGTCACAGTGTGTTCAGGACAGTTTGCTCAGACAGCTTTCTATGAGACACGAGGCATGGAACTGATGTGGGCATGTCCTGCAAGTCTTCACATCCCTGGTAGGAATTGCTTTTAATGACTCCCAATGCAGTCAGTATTTCATAATTTAACTCTACAGCTGAAATTTTAGAATTTGGCATATCTCTACTGTGCTCTCTATATCTCATTGTGTTAAAATGAGCTTCCCACAGATTTCAAAGGTAGACATTTCCATGTTTCTCAAAGAGCAGATTCACTTTCAAGTTCAAGGAGTAGGGATTGCAAGTTTGTTACCGGTATCAGCCCTTGGATTCTGACTTGAGTATATGTATATTTATTGTTCTTTGAACTGACTTTAAGGGAAAAATACAGCAGAGACAAGAAGTGCCACGATGCTTTTTTACCTTTATATGAGTCTTAAGAGAATTTCTTTTCAGCACTGGCCGGTCAACTTTCTGTCATACTCTGCAATGACCTAATACTGTACCAGCTATGGTTCAGCTGGGTGCCTCCCTTCTGTTGGAAGTTGTGTTGTTGCGGTGATTGCCCTGGGTACATGAGCTTCTCAAGACTGTCCTTCTCCATGCACCTTAGGAAAACATGAAGCAGTGTGGTCTGAGTCAAGTATAGCCTGCAGATAAATATATGGCAGAGTAATGTATGGATTTACTTTCACAAGACTGCCTTGGAGATCTTCAGAGATATGGAAACGTATAAGACACTCACCTTCGACAGAAGCCTCTATTCAAGGCCATCTGGCTGATGATCAAACTGCAAGCATCCTTATAGCTATATAGAATTAATGGCATTAAGAGAACATCTTAAATTACGGAGTTCCCTCTGAAAACTTTTCCTTCAACAAATTATATTTTTAAGGGGAAATAGCCATGTCTGGAGCCAGAGGTCCATGTTTATTTAACTCATAGGTTATAATATTGTTACTAAAAACAGTTGGCATTGTATTTTTTGTTCAGTTATCCTTGGCCTTAGTTATTCAATAACAATCAATGCTCATGACACATTCTTGTGTGCTTTTTCCCACTGCATTGGGATTTCTATTATCGTTGTTTAAAAATTGAAGCTATAACCGGGTAGTGTTGGCACACATCTTTAATCCCAGCACTTGGGAGGCAGAGGCAGGTGGATCTCTGTTTGTTCAAGGCCTGCCTGGTCTACAAAGCAAGTTCTAGGACAGTTTTGCTGTTACACGTTCCTATCTTGAAAAACAAAAATAGATAAATAGTAGGAGTAGTAATAATAATAATAATAATAATATAGATGCTACAACCCAATCTCCCTTCCAGTCCCTGAAAACCAGAGGACACAATGACAACAAACCTTCCCTGTGGTTTATTGATATGTCCTGGTACTCTTCCATTAGCCTGTCTGTGAACAATGTGTTTCACCTCTCTGTACAACTACCCATTTCTAGGGGTATGGCATGAACATGCTATCTCACCCCCTTGATGTTTGTGCAGGTGTGCTGTCACTGGATGGTCTTCTAATCATTTCTCTAAGGGTTTGTCTACTTAACCACCACCATAGTAAAAGATGCTGCCTGCCATTCTGTGCCAAGATGGTAAATTAATGCTCATCTTATTCCTGGGTTTGCACTTTATTTAAAGAATGATTTCTGTCCATTTCTAAGTGTTCCTATAGTTTTCTCCTTAGGGTTAATTCTTAAATTAAGAAAAAGCATATGTACACACACACATGCACGTGCGCACCCACCCACATTTAAAAGCATTTGGGGGTGAGAATGTGTTTCCTGCTGTTCTATTCTCTCTTGCTTTAGGATAATAAGCCATGGGGGATCACTTAGGCACCCCCTTGTGACCATTTTAGAAGTTCTTAATTAGAATTCACTTTAAAAATTAAAAGCTGTCAACATTATTTATCTCGAAAATCTACAAGAAACAGGGGACTAAGAAAATATTTCATTTCAGAAAAACTACAACCCTACTCAACAGCAAAATGCAACTCGAATGCACATTGGCTCTTTACCCCGACAAGAGACAGTAGTCTCTGGTGGAAGAGAGTAAGGATTGTCTTTTCTTTTCTCCCATCCCTCTTCCTTCTCTGCATTCTCCTCCCCTTCCTTCCTACTTGCTTTTCTGTATCCCTTCTCAATACCTCCACCCCTTGCTTCATTTCTCTCTCCTTCCCTCCTCCCTCCCTCCATTTCTTGACACCTTTCTCACACTCCTTCCTCTCTGCTTTCTTCCATGTTTCACTTCTCTTCTTTTTCCTTCTTTTCCTTACCCTTTTGCTCCTCTCCACTCCTCCCCTCTCTTCCCTTCCCCTTTTTCCCTCCTTTCCCCTCTTCTTCCTTCCCCTTCCATCCTCTCCTCTCCTCTCCTCTCCTCTCCTCTCCTCTCCTCTCCTCTCCTCTCCTCTTTGTTCAGAATCCCCATGTATGCTATTGAGTGTACCATGTCTGTGTGTATTATCCCCAGACTGATTCCTAATTGGAGATCATTTAATAAATGGGGAAAGAGCAACCTCTAGTCTTTTGACCTTTGCTCCCAGATGGTTTTTCATGACTTCCCATGGCCCTCCAGCAATAGAAGCCTCTAAACTTCTGGAATTCACTGAATCTGGGTCCTTTTGGATCTTCAGAGTTTGCTGGGCCCTTTAGGAGGTTTCCTTGTGCTAATAACCATCTGTCACTGGCCCTGGTTTATTGCAGCAGCTCTTGCTGCTGGAAAGCCAGCCAGAGCCCTGAGCAAACTACATGGATCTTTAAATCAAAGAGTGATTGTTAAGCAATGTGCCCCCAACATCTCCACCGTATAAAACTGCACAGCTGCATTAGGTGTAACACTTCAACCTTTGCCATGTTGCCCAGGTAATGATATCAGGATCTGGCTCTCATCCATCAGGGGCCCATAAACACGTTGTGAGGACACCAGGGGGTAGATTACAGACCTACAGTATTTTCTACAGGTTCTTATGCCTCTGTCACTTCCTGAACAAGGCAACTGACAAATTGCACTGCATCATGGATATTCCACCGTCAACTCACCTCTGGGTTTACTAGAACATGCTTGACATTTGTTAGAACACAGGTCTGTACCTCTAGGCCAGATCCTATGACCTGAATAAGGCCATGCCTCACCCTCTCCTTCCTCCTCCTTCTCTGACTGACCCAGGTCATTCCATCTTTTTTCGTTCTTTCCTTCCATCATTTCTTCTTTCTTTACTTCAGTCCATCTTCTCTCTTTCTCCTAATAGCCACTATTCTTATTAACTTCTGGGGGCGGGGGAAGATGTATCTTCTTAATGTTGTATGGTATAGTCAATTATGGCAAGGAAACCATGGTGGTAGAAGTGTGAGACAGTTGGTCACATGACAGACACAGCTAAGAATCAAAGATAGAGAACCGCTGATGCTCAGCTTGCTCTCTCCTTTAGTTCACTTGGGGACTTCTGCCCGTAGTGTGGTCCTGCCCACTCTTAGGGAGCCTCCATCTCATCTAATCTCTAAGTCATGCCTAGAGGTTTGGGGTTTTTGGGTTTTTTATTTGTTTGTTTGAGAGTCATTGTTTGTTAGTTTGTTTTTGAATGTTGCTGTTTTTGTTGTTGGTGGTGATGGTGGTTGTTTTTTTTCTCCATGGTGATTTTAAATCCCGTCAAGTTGACAAAAAAGGAAACAATAAACATTACAGAGACTAAGACTGTTGACAGACTGGGGAAAAGGTTTCCAAATAGAATCACTCCCACACTTTTTAAAATTGCCAACAACTAGACTGTGAATGAACATGATTGTCAATCAGACACGCTTTAGCACGTGATAGGTACAACCATCATCCTGATCTTCTCTTGCTTCGCTCCTGGATGTGGAGACACTGGGTGCTCTACAACATATCAAGAAGATGGTTTGTAGTTAGCTTTTGTAAAGGATGTCTTTGTCACCACGTTCTTTAGTTCATAGGGGTTTTAGCTTGGAAGTCCTGATATTCATGTCATCCCTGAAAACATAAGCAAAGCTCCTGTGTTAGAGACTTCTGACCACCTTTCTTAGATGTCATCTAAATCTCTGAAGTCAACAGCAACCATATGGGTGACCTTCTGACTTGAGGAAGCAATGTCATCTCTACCTATTCCCTCCCCTCATAGCAGATTCATGAGATGGGGCTCAGATTAAATGTAGAAACCTTTCCTTCTATAAACAAATAGTTTGGCCTAATAAAACATTATGTTCAGTAGCTTTTAACCCATGAGTATCACATGGGCTTAGAAAAAAATCACATAGCATCTTTGAGCATACAGTCTTCATTGGTAGTTATGGTACATCCTGATTAAGATATTCCTATAAATTACCTGTTTCCATAGCACTGTAGGAATGCTTCTTGGTGTAGCTGTTTAGACAGGAAAATTTAGCAAAGACAAAAGAATGAATGCAAGAAAATACACCAGGGTCTGTGTAAGTAGAAATGTTAGTATTGTAGTGAAAAGAAATCTACAGCTTCTCTTTATAAAGTCAAGGGGAAATACTCTGTACCTTTAAAGAACATGTTGCTTCTAGGCCAGGTTCTATTACAACAGCAGCTTCTGTGTCCTCAAATCTTATATATTGCCTAATCCCATGAACATGGTTACATTACCTTCACCCAAATATTCTCACCTGATTCTCACAATGACCCTATCCAATTATGAATAGGAGTGCTATTAACCTTGATATACAGCTGAGGTTCTGAGAGTCAAATGGCTAAGGTTAAACAGGTCTTCTTAACCTAGATCCTGTGACCTTGCAACACATGGTGGTTCATTTGGGTATTTGCAGGAATCTTCTTCGTACCAGTTAACAGGAATCCTGGGTGAGGTGACCTTAGAGAAGGGCATCTGGAAGCAGCTGGTGAAGGTCCTCAGTGGCTCACCATAGTCTGTCCCAAGATCTGATGGTAGATGCTGGTGAGATCAATACAGGGACAAGGTTACAACTTGGGACTCTGGTGTTGTTTAGACAAGATACAAAAGAGGCAATGGGTTCTATTTGTTCATTGAAACATGTGCTTCAGGGATTTTTACCCTCTTCTGCGCTCTACAGCAAGACCAAGTCACCCCTCTCCCTCTGACCTGCTGTTGGTCTTTTGAAAATCTGAAGCACCATGGGGTAGTCAGAAGGAGAAGGTGAGTGAGACAGGAGACTGCTAGGAGGTGGATGCAGCCTTTGCTCAGCTATAAAGCAGGTTCCCAGTTGTTTCTCCTTGCCTGGTCTTTCCACCATTTCTTATATTTTTCTCTAGACCTCTGTCCATAGTCTGTGTGATGGACTTACATTACTCACTTTGAACATGCTTTCTGTTTCTTAATGGACCCCTTTCTGAGCAGACATTTTCCCAGGGAACTAAACATGAAGTCATGTTTGGATTTCGGCACTTTATCAGTAATTAGAAATTATGGTGAAGATCTAGAAGCAAGAAATTGATCCAAGCAAGGCTTAGTTGATACATAGAAGGAAATGGAGTAGATAGGAGTAAATATCAACTGAGCTGATGGACCAGAAGGCTGCTAGGTGGTTCCTACGCTCCTCTAGAGACATGACTTTGGATAGATGCTGTGAGTTGGGAATAAAGGAGGCAGCAGGATCTGGAAAGGTTTGAAACTGTCAGAGAGACATGGACTGCGAAGATATTGGGACAGCTGATGTTCCACTGGCTGACACTGACTGGCTAGCTGTTTTTTTGCTTTTTGTTTTTTTTGTTTTGTTTTGTTTTTGACCTGTCTTTATTTCCTCCTGGGCACTTGGTTTATGCTCTTCATGTTCCTGATTCTGACAAATAGGATGTGAAGCAAAGGTACATGGTCACCTGTAACACCTCCATCACCATCCTTTACGTTTTTACCTGTTATGATTAAGATTGATACACACCACCATGGTATCTATTAATCACTCCCTCAGTTTCTTGCATCCAATCTCTGAAACAAGATCTGAGAATTCCCCTCAAAGAGTTGAACAAATCTCCCTTTACTGAGCTGATGACTATGGCAATCCTCTTGAGACACTACAGAGTTAGACAGTGCTCCTATAGCGGTTTAGGTATAGCTCCTGTGACGGCTGCTACGCAAAGCACTGTGCATTAGGATCCATTTTCTGTCTTTTTCTCTCCCACAATAATCATCATTTGTACTGAGTGCCCACTTTGCACCAGGTGCTCTGAAGTCTTGGGCTGTGATAAGTATAAAAATGAGAGCTTACATAATGCTGTCACTAATGCAACTCCCTCCACAGTTAGGCAGCTGGGATCTTCTTAATATACAGGGAGTGGTTGCTGATAATAGACACATTATCAAGCCTGGAGGCATCTTGGCAGCACCTGCTGAGGAATGGGAGAAACAGGAAACTTCCAAGGAACTCCCCCCTGAATCTTTGCAATCAAATGAATATGGATAACTGAATATGTACAGTTCACACACACACACATGCACACACACACTCACGCCTGCACACAAGCATTTCTACAAGCACGAGTGCAGGAACATGCACACTGGTTTCTCCCCAGCCCTCACCCTGTGTTTCCATCCTAAGAAAATCTATAAAAGTAGACAGAGGTGTGCTATGGATTTGTGCATCAGGAGGTGTTTCCCAGGGTGCATTCCTCTGTAACCCTTTTATCAGTGCCCTGTCTCTCAACGCCAGCAATTCTTATGATCGGCAATCCCCTTTAAATACATTTTCTAATGCTGTGCGCTAATTTCTTCTGAAAGAAAAAAAAGAGAGATTATCCCTCATGTGTATTCACAGGCGCTGATTACAAAACAGCTTTTTAAATGAAGTGCTTGTCTGAGTCAAGGTGACACAGAGGTGAAGATTTTGTGAGCTCTCTCGAGACCATAAATGGGTTTAAGTAACTGCACACACACGGGAGCAAAATAGCCCTGGGATTGGAATCCTGATTTGGAAAAACAGTGTGAAGTGCAGACTCTTCATCTCCCCTTTCTGAAAGAGTTGATAGTGAGGCCAGGTGGTAAGGGTGTGGTCACAGAGGTGTGGAGGTGAGGGCACCCTAGCAGAGGTGGACCCTTCTACTTCCCGATTCCCTTAGACTAAAATTTTCATTATAGATACTTTGCCCATCAAATGCACTGTAGGATCAGAGCATCACATGTCTCTTCACAGATGTTATTTCAGATTAAGCCGCTGGCAGCAGGGAGTGGACGTGGCTCGAATTTTCCTCCTTGCTCAGTAGCATCCCCGCTCACAGCTGTCATTTGCAGTCACACTGCTTGCATAACAATTGAACTGAGCCGATATTTCAGGTAATGATGTCAAGATATATTAGACTGCAACCTCCTCACTTGAAAAAGCAGACCGAGAAGAAGAATGATGAAGGCCGAGCCAGGACTGAAAGGAACCCACAAGATGTCATCTGTTACGAGAATCTTAAAAGCTTCTAATGACCTCTTATTCCCAAGTGGCTACAATGTCTCTAGAATTTATTTATCTCTCTTTTTTTTAACTAATCCATCTAGTATTGCCTTTCAATTATGTTTGAAGACCCACAAGGTTGATTTTACTTTTTTACTGAATGAAATCCTTGGCTAGTGATTTATCACATAAACATCTTTTCAGTATTATGATATATCAAATATATTTATGGTTTTTTTCCCACTTAAAGATGCTCTGATGTTTAAGAGCCTCTGGCAGGCTGTGACTTAGAGACCGAGTGTCATGTTTGCTTTTGGAAATTTATTTTATATGCTCAAACTGGAGATGCTGCCTCTGAGTGTTTTCATGACGCAGGTTATATTCTGAGCAAAACGCAACAGTATTAAAACTAAAATAAATAAATAAATAAATAAATAAATAAATAACAGCAGCGATGATTACCAGCCAATCACAGTGTTGTTAGGCTAATATCACATACAAATTATCCAGCCTCTATCCTACACAGTAAGGGGTCTAACAGTGAGGATCTTGTCCATTTGCTCCTGGCTATACTTAACAGGTATGCAATAAATACTTGGATGGTTGGTGGCTGGCTGGCTGGATAGATGACGGATGTATGGATAGATAGATAGATAGATAGATAGATAGATAGATAGATAGATAGATGCAGTATATGATTTGCAATTGGAGCCCAGGTTTTTACTGTGAGTCCAGACTTCAAAAGAGGCTGTTTTGCATCAGTGAGCTTTGCAAACACTTTCTGGAAGTCAGTGTCCTGCTGTTCACGTGAAGAAACCAAAGGGCAGAGGGCTAATGACCTCTCGGGAGGAGGATGGAGCTTTCTGGTAAGTGAAAGCACTTTATTCAAGGCTTGGAAAATGAGTTTAAAATTGAAATCGCTTTCCCCAAAATGGTTGCGGTCTTTCAATTTAAAGTGATTGGAGAATAAATAAAAACACAGAAAAGCCCATGAATCTGATTCCCCACACTGAAAAGGATCCCTGTGAACTCACAGTTCTCGGACACAGAGATAACAATGGCAGCCACTCCGAGGTATCTCTGAGTGAGAGCTTTTGAGAGAACGTGTCTCCCCCACATCCATTGAAACACTCAGTGAGCTCAGTCCAAGATGGACTATGAATAAGGCTGGAAAGCAGAAATATTGGGTAATGCTGTTCACTTTATTACTATTTCGACAGAAAGAGAAGGATAACTTCTCCTGTTAGGTATTATTTTAACATTCCCGTCTTACATGGTGACTTTAAAAAAAAAAAGAAGAAGAAGAAGAACAGAAATAAATTTAGCTGTCTCCTAACAGGGACAATTTCCCTCTGTATTTCTTGCAACTCTTGTCCCGTAAGGCAACAGATGAGGACAGGACAGCAATACTGATTTCAGAGCTGAGATACCATCTGATCCACTGGGAAAGAGCCAGTGGATCAAACCAGAATGAGCCCCTGCCTCCTAGGCAGCTATCTCTCAGCGTGGGCTTTGCTCTGTAGATCAGAAAAACAGCTGGTAGCTCGCAATATGTTATACAAACAACCTTTGCAGTGTATTGTTGTTTCTAGCTATGATGCAGTAAAAGTCGCATCAAATACTGGTCTTTATTTGTGTGCCTTTCTGGTGGGACAAAATCCCATTAAGCAACTAGTTTAGAGGAGAAAAAAATATGAGAGTGGTATATCTGCCTTAATGTACGTTTTAAATGTGAAAATACTAGCCACAGGAGTCATTGATTAGGAAACAGCCCCCAAATTACCCGTGACACAGAAACCTTTGCAGAGGCAAACTATTCTTGTGGTTTATTCAGAAATTTTCAAGTCAGGAACTTTCACTCAATTATTTCTCCAAGTTAAAGTGTGGCTTTGTTTCCAGACATATCACTTGTGTTTGAGAAATTTTCTGATGTTCTTTTTCAGTTAATTTTTTTCTCATAAAATGTGTATATTAATTTCTGTAAACATTGAAACATTAATGTTTGGGAAAGAAACTGGACACTTTTAGCCCAGAGCTAACTTTCCCTTTTCTGAGCTGTGTTTGGTTCTTATGTCTTAGTTTCCCATGAGTTGTTTTTTTCATGCAATTTTATTTCTCCCTTGACTATTTTTCATTTCCTGTCCCTGTAGTCCACATTTCTGGTAATAATTAGTGTCGATGGGGCGAAACATTCTGTGTTTGTCAAGAAAATAAGACAAAAAGAAAGTAATCAAGTTGCATGGATGTGAATCTGAGATTGTTCGAGTGTTACGTACATGTCAGTCCCACCCGTGGTTATTTGGTGTCAAGAAGTGTCCTAACCCAGCATGTGTTTAGGTAAACTTTACACTCATCACTCTCTGGCAGGTCTCTGGTGCATCACTTCTGTGGCTCTTTAAATTTCCAAATTGCTTTCCATTGCCCTCTGATCATACTGTAATGAATGGACTAAAGGTTGTCAATCAACCCTGTCTCAATGAAGAACAAAATGACTTGAAGACATACTATTGTATCTATTCATTGTGACTGTGGACACTGTGGTCCTGCCAAGGAATCTTGGTACTTCCACTATAAACAAAATTGTAGTAGTTGGTGTTCAATGTGAAGTTCATTTGATTGGTTGTGATTTACACTCTGTCGACTTAAGCGAAGGATATTACCAAGTTGATCCACCTTGCAAGGCATGGATCAACTTTTGTGCATATTCGGAAATTAGAGCAATCCTAACACCCACTACATTTAGTGACTGATTAATTAAGGAAACAATTTCTAAAGGAAAAATGATATTTAACGAAGAAAAAGGAATATAAACCACATGGTCATTTCCCAAAGTGCATCTAGAGATGCCAGGTCTTGGATAAATTAATGGGATTTTGAAAGGGAAAGTAGACTGCAGAAGGAGAAAATGGGAAAATTTTGAGAAGAAAAATTATTTAAAAAATCATGAGAAATTATAACAGTGTCAGAATGTGGTGTTTTGAATAAGAATGCCCCCCAATATGCTCACATATTTGAATGCTTGTCCATTAGGGAGAAGCACTACTTAAGAAAGATTAGAAGGTATGGCCTGGTTGGGGTAAATGTGGCCTTGTTAGAGGAAGTGTGTCACTGGGGACAGGTTTTCGGGTTTCAAATACTCAAGTCAGGCACAGTGTCCCTCTCTCTTATCCTGATGCCTGCCAATGCAAATATAGAACTCACAGCTACCTCTCCAGCACCACGTTTTCTTGTTGCCACCATGCTTCCTGCCATGATGATAACGGACTAAACCAACGAACTGTAAGCCAGCCTCCAATTAGATGTTTCCTTTTCTAAGAGTTTCCATGGTCACAGCATCTCTTTACAGCAGTAGAACATTGACTAAGGTGCAGAAGTTTGAGGAACACTGAGATGAACCAACTCAGAGTAGACTTTTAGACTCATTTGAGCTTTTATCATGCTGTTAACATTGTCAGTCTCAAAGAGGGGCAGACATTCCCCCAACTTCCTCAGCAGAAAATGTCCCACATCTGACCCCTCATTTTCTTCCCCAGAAGAAAACTTTTAAACAACCTTTTAAATGTTTGCTTGCTAAACATGGACGTGAAGTCAAACACTCTTATAGATCATTGTGTTAAATGTGGTGGTTCTGTAATTCCATTAATTTTTTGCAGTCCATTATTTATTGAAGAGCTAGTAAGTGCTAGATACTTAAATTAAGTCCTTCTACAGAAATTAAAATTGGCAATGGCTCTAGAAAGTAGGTTATCCCTTCACCCCACCCCTTACTAGGTAAAGAATTGGAGCTTAGAGAAGCTTAGTTACTTTCTCAAGGTTGTTGGAAGTAGTAAACAGTGAAAGGCAGAGGCCAGATAAAAGCCAGAACTGGCTCTGTTAACCCCTGTGCTACAATGGCTGCGTTATATACCATATTAATTTGTTTATATAATTCTTGGAAGGATGCATGACTTGAAAGGCTTCAAAAATCCTAGCATGAACTCATAATGTCTAGAAACCTAGAGAAGTGTCATCACTTTCCACTGCACAGTACTGATTGGTGACCATGCTGGAGACAAAGACATAGATAGCTTCACTTGCTGCCCTCCAACATTAAGTTATCATATCACTGTTGGTAGCTTCCAAACTAATCCATTTTGGAAACTAAAGGATATTGCTTTGTAAAAACTCAGAGCTGTTTTATTACCAGAATGTGGGAATTTCTATTAAATGTCTATATTGCTTTGTGAAGAAACACTGGAAATCTTTCATATCAAAATCTTGTACTGAAAATACTGGAGATATTTAATTTTTTAAATTATCTGAACATTGACATGAATGATAAAACATACTAACAAAAACATCAAATAATGCCATTTGAATCACTAATGATTCAACCTAAGGACAACATGAGCTTTTACTTTTGAAGATCAAAGCTTAATTTCATCATGCTAAGAGTTAATAGTCTTCCCTGTAATGTAGCTTGAGATGAAGTCACGTAGTCTCACTGCACTGTCTAAATACTTGTTTCTACATGCACTGTAGAACATCAAGACAATATGTCTCTGTAGTCGTCTGCTTAAATGAAAAGAATTCTGAAATTGGTATACATAAAGCGGGTTCTCAAATATTAAACCCAGTGTGCACTTAGACATGAAATCTCTCTTTTTATTGGTGTCTGGAAATATAAAAGATAAATTTTAATGGGATGAGGCTCATAGAAACGGCAAGAAAATGAAAGAACGCCCGAGGCCAGCGGACAGAGTCAAGGCAGCAATAACTAACAATAACGTGGAGATGCAGGAGATGGAAACACCGGCGGAAAGATGGTCAGGGGAAGAGATGCCAGACAGTGCTAAAGAGTATTCAGTATTTTGCCACCCACGATACACTCTGCTCTTACAAACTTCCTTCTCAGCCTAGAGCAACCAGGATTTATAAGCCTCCCAAGTTTGGAAAAAATGGTCCTACATTTTTTAAATGTTTGGAAAGAAAGACTCTGCAGGTTTATAACTCCATCCCTGCCTTCCATCAGGTGTAGCAGTTACTGTGGATTGCAAGATCCCAGGGTTGACTGTGAAATAAAATAAGGAAACTCTTCCAGTGAGATCTCTTGGACAATATAGGAACTTTGCGATTTCACACCAGGAGTCCCAGCCTGGCCTTGTTTTCTGGTTGCAAATCTGAAATAGCAGTCATCTGTCTGTCTGACTGATACCTTTTTATACTGCCTCTTAATCACTCTCAGAAAAAAAATTAGATTACTGTCTGGTGGCTTTCTTACGGACTGTCACTTCAAAGATATTAAAACAGAATGGCAAATTTTATTTTCTCTGATGTTGAAAGTTTTAAAAGTTGGAATTCTGCATTCTATTTTAGTCCCAAGAACAATAATGTGACTTGCAGATAACCATCTAATAACATGCCCTAGAGGACAAGTATTCTGTCTGCCTTCCGATAAACTCTAAAAGACGATCGAATAGGTTTACACAGTCGTTAAACAAACATGAGCTCATAGCATACTGGAAAGTTGAAAAACAAGATTCCTAAGATGTCATTCTGGGCCAAGCAAGGTTCTGCAAGAAGCAACAGAGCCAAAGATCAAATTGAGACTAATGATGAAGACAGGTTGTCTGGATGGAGACAGCTACAGAGGAACTGTCTGCTGCCACTAGAGAGATCAACAGAGACCTCTGATGATGAGTGAGGAAAAGCAGCTGAAGAAGAAAGGCAAGGTGGTGGGTAATTGCTGTTGGAGCATGTGAACGTCAGAGTCTGGGTATGAGTCACTAGTAGCCACACAATGCCAGGGTTCATAACCTCCCATCCTAACAAATAAGCATTTTGCTATTCATTTCACTTCAGTTTGCCTGTTGGTATTAGGTGATTCTGAGTAGTACCATAGTCACCAAAGGTTTAGTAACTGACACAGCACTCCTTTAGGAGGGAGAGGCACATTGATGTAACATCAACGCACACCTTGACTAGTCAACAGTGTTAATGACAGCAGAGCCTGGAATGCAAGCAGCACACCTCAAAGCCCAACTTGCTCACCCACTCTGAGTATCTGAGTATCTTATAGGGCTTCCATCTGCAGAAACAGGAATCCTGTAGCCATGTACAAAGAGGATACCTTAAGGAACCCCAGTATTCTTATGTGGAAGTAGAGTGTTCTGTTTGGTTTGAATTCTGTTTGGCCGCTTTGAAGTTTTGATGTTGTTTCTTTTGCATATTGTATGATGTTGCTGTTTGTTTTTCTATGAAAAAAACCCTTCTCATCTGGAGAGATGGCTCAGCGGATAAAGTGCTTGCTACTAAACCCCGTGTTCAATCCCCAGCACCCATGTCAAACCCAAGTTCCTTTGTTTGAACCTGTAACCCCAGCGCTTTAGAGATGGAGACGGGCACATCCTCACAGCTTGTTAGGCTGGTGGCTTACTTGAAAGCTCTGGCTCCTGGCTCAGTGAGAGATCTTGCCTAAAAAATAAGGTAGAGCATAACTGAAGAAAACACTCCATACCAACCTTGTCTACACGTGCACACATGGGCATATGAACCCATGAATATACACATGGACATGTGCACAAAGAGTTCTTTCTTGTCATTTTAGGAATACAAAGTCCTAGACATGAAATGGTTGAATTTGTTAGCAATTCAGGCACTCAAAAATCTATTGTTATATATTATAATAACAGCAATCTACCCAGAAAAAATTAATAAAATGATATTATGAATAAAGTCAAAAGAATAAAATGCTAACAAATAAACTTAACCAAAGAAATTAATGATATACCATATCATTAACTATACACTGAAAGCTTCAAAATACTAATGAAGTAAATTAAATACACAAATAGAAAAATACCTTACACTTGTGGTCTGGGAGAACTGATATTGACAGCATGTTTGTATTTACCCAAGATTATGCAGATATTCATTGTATCCTTTATCCAAACACCAATGACATTTTTCAGAGAATCAAATAAACAAAATAACCATAAAACTCAGATGGAACCACAGAAGATCCAAATTTCCTGAAGCAATCTTAGCAAAGAATAACAGTATTAGAAACATTATACTTCTGTATTTCAATTTACATTACAGAGGTGTAGACATCAAAATATTTTGGTAATGGCATAAAAAGTAGACTGAAAGACTAAATGGAAAATAATAGATAGTCCAGAAATAAGTTCTACATATATGGTTGATTAATCTTCCATTCACCAAGACTATACCACGCGATATGATCAACTCTTTAATGAATAGTGTTGACTAGATCTCCATATGCGAAGGGATGAAATTACATCTTCATCTTAAATCGTAAACAAAAATTAACTTGAAATTAAAGACTTGAACATAAAGCTGAGTGGGAATAGCATTGTACTTTGAAAATAAAAGGACTTTTACTACTCACTCACAATATGACATTGGGCTGGATGGATCTTATGCTAGAGGACAGGAACTAAACTTAAAGCCAGATCCTGGGGGATGTTGGTTACCAGAACTGGGATATGAGAGAGATGAACTATCTGTCAATGACAATGAACATTCACTTGTAAGATGACTATGTTCTGGAGATCTAATGTGCAGTGAAGCAATTTTAGTTACTAAGAAAGCAGTACATACTCCGGGTTGTGACGAGACTACAGAAGATGTATTCTCACCAAAACAGACAGGATGATATAAGATGACAGATACATTCACTATCTTTCTTTTAACTATCATTTTACTATGTTTACTTACATCAAGTCATTCTATTGTATACCTTAGAAATGCGTGAATTTTATTAATCATGGCACAGTAAAGCTGGGGAAAAATATAGTTTTCATGAGAGTTTATCAGGTCAAGCAGCACACAAATATATCTCTATTAATTTACTCTTTAAAATATTGTCTATGGGGGGACAAGAAGGGTGAATATACAAAGAAAAATTAAGAAGAAGAATAGGGATGAATATAATTAGAATGTATTAAGTGCTGTGAAACTATGAAACTTTCTGATAAAAAAAATATTGTATTTATTTTTTAATGTCATCCATTAGCTACCCATTTTCATACTGAAAAATGGTTGAATGAAAATAATTTTACAATGAAAGGAATCATTTCTTTTTGCTCCATTGGAAAGAGCCCTAGAACTTCACAATATTTTTTTTTTATCTCTAGTCATGTAGACAGAAACTTAAACCAAAATGTCCTACATTGAACATCCAAGGGAATGAATAACTCTGTGTTTCCTATGAATGTTAAAACTTATGACAGCCTTGATGAGAAATTCCACTCAGGGGTTAGATATACAAAGTTTAATTAGATATATTTAGGGAAATCATTAGGTTGTTGGTCTCAGGAATGATCTAGGAAACCAGCTTCATTCTTTGTATCTATCGTGTACCTTCTCCATCTAGCAACAAATCCAGCGACCTCCTAAGATGGAACTCAAGACAGTCTAAATGCAGAGTCCCATCTAATGACATTTCTATCTCACCTCTTCTATGTTTATGTGTACTTTGTTCGAAATGTTCATGATACCATTAAATTTCAAAGGAGGCTTCCCAACTTGAAGATTTTGTCAATCTCTGCCCTCATGTGTTTTGTTTCTTCACTGACATCACTTCATCTTTGGGCTAAGAAAAGGGCAATCGAATTACAGAAATAAGATATGTAAGGACACATTTACTGCGGTTATTTTAACCTTCATATTTAAGACTATAATTTTTTTTAATGGAAATGATGAGGATTCTCCAGTATAGAGGAAAATACCATGGATAGAAACTGAACTGCTTGATATTTTAAGTTACCCATTCTCCCAAAATGGGTGAATATATTCAAAACCCTACTAAGCTGGTAAATTATAAGCTGGTTCAAGGGATACAGGACTTAAGTGTATGATAGTGAAGGATATTGTTTAAGCAACTCTGATTCTGCATCTCAACTCTTGATGCACTTTTCTGTCTGTCTGTGTGACCTCTGACCAATACCTAGTTCACTGCTTACTGATATTACTAGCTACTTACACTGGCTCTTTGTGCAATTTGTCTGTCCTGGGTTTATAAATATGCTAATTTTCTGCAAATAAGTATGTTATAATCCCTCAAATGTGCTTCCAAGCTATAATCTACTAACCAAAAGAAAACACCAAAACTTGGCCATCTTTGAAATATTGTTTTTATTTCTATAGCACTTAGCAACAGTAGCCTACTTTCTACAATTTCTGATGATATCAAATGTAATATAATCTACTTTATGTAGTCCTTGGCACAAAAATAATCATACAATGAGTTTGAGTTATCTAAAGGGGAAGAATGAGAAGCACAGACATGAATAGAAGTTTAAGAGACACATTGCCTTTGTAGCTCATACAGTACCAGCCATGATTCTACCAAACAAGATCAGTTCTTGGGCCTCAGAGATAGAAAATCTCATCTATGTCAATATAAAAAAATGTTGGTCTTAGAGAAACATAAGCTTAGCCTATGGCATATGACTGAGACTCTAGCAAGTGAGACTTTCTATGGTCAGCAACAAGAGATTGATTGTAGAATTCACCCACTCATCAGACTGGTAGTAACACATGTGGAATACTGTTGTCTCTTTGCCTGGTGGTAGCCTGGATGCATTGAATGTAGACCAGCTCCCATTTAGATGAAAAGCTAGACTAGATACGAGATGGGAGGGACAAAGGCAAAGAGAAATATTCAAAGATAAACATGAATTGGTAGACAAAGTAGAAAATGTCCCCAGTTGTCTCTCCCAACCCTAACTTAATTCTATGGGTGACCTGAATTTAAAGTTGGCAAAAGTCACTTTGAGGTACTATGCGTGCCAAGCCTAGGGTGGAAGATGCTACTGCCTGACGGCACTAGGGTGAGGTGAGATCAAGTTAGTATAGATGAGCTGCAAGCTGCAGGATCCTGCCCTGCATTTGCATGCACCTTTTCTGATATTTCTCTGTATCTGTCAAATCGTGCATACATTGTCCCAGTGGCCAAACCTAACTTAGAATCATACAAGGAAAAGAACAATGAGGAATACATCTCAGCCTGGCAGAACTGTTGTGATCAAAATCATCCCAGATGCAAAGGGAATCCTTTTCAACGTTTTTTAATAAGACCACTTCTCAACCTCTGTGCACAATTTCATGTCTCATTTTTGTCATTGATCACTAGATCTTGTGACAAATATGTAAGCATAAATGCTGTGCATACGTTTGAGATATTAAAAACTGTCACATACTGATAAATATATGCATAAAAGAGGAATTCAAAATATAGATGTCTTTCATCTTTCAATCTATGAGTATGAAATATGTTCTCATTTATTTAGATCTTTAATTTCTTTCAGCAACATCTTCTAGCTCGGAGGGTGTGCTGTGCCCTTTCTTTGTTAAGTTTATTCCAGGTAATTCTTTTTATGCTATTGGAGATAAAAATAGCCTTCTTCATTCCACATCCCTATTGTTTATATAAGACATAGAAGTATAATTTATTTTCATATATTGAGCTCGTACCTTACAATGTTACTGAACTCATGTATGAATTCTAATAGTTTTTTAAGTGAATTCTTTGGGATGTTTTTCCCACAAAATGTCAATTTCTATTAAAGAATTTATTAAAATGTACAAGAAGCTAAATACTAGAGAAATTTCTTAAAATAATAAATTAAATCTTTGAATCTCGGCAAGAAACAAAATCCATAATGTTCTCTTCTAGAACAAACTACAGAGAAAACAAGAAGGAATCTGCAATTGAAAGCTCATTTCAGAGACAAATCCAGAAACAAATTTTAATAAGCTAAAGTAGTATAGCTCTTGGTGAGAAACTAATGTTGGGCCTTTATATGCCATTGACAACAAAAAAACGTTGCCAATCACTGCACTATGCATGGCCCTTAGTGAGTAACTCCTCTGTTCCTGGTTCCTTGGCTATAAAATGGGAAAGGTTTCATCATCTCCAAGATCTTCTTTCAAAAAACCACCCACCATGGGAAGGGGAGGAAGAAGTGAAGAAGAAAAGGAAAGAAATGGAGGTAGCTCATGTAAAATCATCCAGACGAAGATGACTAAAGAAAAAGAGAGCAGTGTCTGCAAGAGACCCATCTAGGGAGACTCCATTCCTCCAGAAGCCCGTGTTGGCTCCACTCGGAGGTTGTTAATACAGAAGGAAGGCTGACCTGGTGGCGGGCGTGAGCTGAGTAAAGGGCATGTTTAATTTCAGGTGCCTCTAGAAGATACAAGTAAAGGTCTTCAGTCACAAGTATATTGTAATATTTAAGGATTTACTAGCCACCTGTGGACTAAGAGAGAAGAGAAGTTTTTGTAGATGATGGTGGTGGTAGTGGCGGCAGTGGTGGTGATGATCACCATCATCATCATCATCACCATCATCATCACCATCATCATCATCATCATCATCACCACTGAATTTATTAGGTGTCAGGGGTGTACCTGTGTCACGATACACATGGAGGTCAAAGAGCATCTTTGTAGAAATCACTTTTCTCCTGTTATCCTATGGATCCCAGGATTGAAACCTGATCTTCAGGGTCACCAGAGAACAACCTTCCTACTGGGCCAAATTATTGACCAAGAAGTTAAAGACTTCTTTTGTTTTGGATCGTTTTCTTATGGTTTCTGGACTGAAAGAGGGCCCTTAAACATGCTACCAAAACCCACTATCACTGACTTACAACTCCAGCATAAGAGAAAGGTTGAAGCCTAGATTCTTGATTAAATGCGACAGTTGATTCTGAAAGGAAGATGGTGAGATTTATTTCAGATTGCATTGTTTCTGTACTGTTGTTCTTGGTTAGTATTTTGTTATTTTTTCCTAAGTTCTTGTTCACTTTGTGTCATTGATCTATTAATTTTCTTTGAGACAAGATCTCACTGTATAACCCAGGCTAGTCTCTTCCATACTCTTCTGCCTCAGCCGCCTGGTGCTGGGATCAGGGGGTTAGATGACCTATCTTCATTACAACATTACTGGATTTAAAATCACCACATAAACACACTACTGGCCATGTATATGAGTTTTCAGGAATATTTAACTAAAATAGGAAGACCTATCCTGAGAGAGGGTACTAACTTCCTTTGGGTAGGGTCCCAGACTAAATAAAAGGAATAAAATAAGCAGAACACTAGCATTAACCCCTCTCTGCACCCTTACTGTGGATGCAGTGTGACCAGTTGCCTTACCTTTCTGTCACTGTACCTTCCCCCTCTGGGATAGACTATATCCCCTGGAACCATGAGCCAAAGCAACACCTTCCTTTCTTCTTCAAGTTGTTTCCTATTAGATATGTTTGTCACAGCAATGAGAATAGTAACAGGTACTACAGGCATGTTCACCATGCCTGGTCTGGGTGTGTACCCTTCAGGATGTAATGGAGAACTGGAAGAATGGCTCCTGGTTGGTATAACCAGTAAGACATGGGGACCAGGGCAAGGTCAGATGCTGGAGTGGCATTTCCAACATAAAGAATGCCACGAGACAGTTGTCAATTCTCATTGATAACTCTCCTTTGGAGAAAGAATGGACAATAGTTCTTTGAACTACTCTTAAAGATTTCCTGTAAATTGGAAACTATCCAAATATAAAATGCAAGACACAAATAATCATTCCTTTCAAATATTAAAGTTGGCATCACTGATATAGCTTAAGATGTATGAGATATATAGAATATGCCAATTGCAAAGGTAATGCTGTTGTCCACAGCTTTAGTCCACTAACTCTACTTTGATATTCTTTCCTGAAGAAATGGTTGTACATGTAAACACAAACGGCACAGCACCATTCATAACTGCAATATTAGAAACTACCTGAACATCCAACTGCAATGAAATGGTTAAGCAACACTGGTCTGTTCACTTATCAAACATACTCCATTGATATTACAAGCACGGTGGCTAGCTAGTGATGTGGAAGCATCTTTTGTTTACAGTTAACTGGAAAAATAAATACAATCCCAGATATTATGAGCATCATGTTAATGGTGGCTATAAAACACACACAAACAATATGAAAATTTGAAAAGGGCAAAAATTCTAGTAACATTTACCGTTTTCATGTGTTTAGTTTATCACATGTTTGTACGGAGGGGTGTGATTTTGAATGCATTTTTTATTTTGTTGTTTTTGTTTTGTTTGAGACAGAGTTTCTGTGAAGCCTTGGCTGTCCTAGACCTGCCTTTATAGATCAGGCTGGCCCTGAACTGAGATCAGCCTGCCTCTGCCTCCCAAATGCTGGAATTAAAGACGTGTGCCACCACAGCTAGCTATATTTTTTTCAATTAAAGAACAAAAAGTATTCAAAATGGCATAAACTCAAGGCTAGTAATCTATTTGTATTTAAAGTTATCTGTCATTGCTTTGTGAGAATGTTAGCCAGCCCTTTTGAGCTGTTAAATAGATGGAATTCCATGCATCAACACAAAGCTATCCTTCCAGAGGCGAGTGGTGAGCAGAACTGGTGAAAGGCTGACTAGGAAAAATGTTGAAGAGTATGTGTTTGCTGTTGATGCTGAAATAGACTAGTAGGGGTGGGGACTGGGTAAAAGACCTGCCCATTTGTTAAGCATTTCCCACCTAAGGACCTTGAATAAGGACATGTTAGGTTTTGTGGTTCAAACCAAGCATAAATTATTCTTTAATTCCTTCCTGTGGCTCATGTTGTGATGAAGTTGAGAAACGACAATGGTGTTTAAAAGCAGGAGAGATGGCACCGTTGGTAAAGCATTTGGGCATATGAAGACCTGAGTTCCATTCCAGGACAGGCAGTGTACACCTATAATCCCAGAGGGGAGACGGTAGAGACAAGTGGATCGATCCTTGGAGCTTACTGATCAACCAGTCTAGCTTTCACCATGAGCTCCAAGTCAATAAAATCACTGTCTCAAGGTTTTAGCACCTGAGAAAGAACCAAGGCCAAAGTTGTTCTCTGACCTGCACACACGTGTGCACGTACACTGTATGGGTACACACATGCACCTGCACTTGAACATACACATGCATTCACAGGTACCCAAAGAATTTCAAGGTATTTAAACCACAATAAATTATTGCGAACGTCTTCTGATGACCTTGGTAGTGGAAACACTGCCATCCTGCATCAGAGAAGGTTCAGGGTGCCTCTCAGAGCAGCATTTTATCCCCTGAAAATGGCTCACTTCATAAGGTTTATGACCTTCCATAAAACTGCAGAACGTTTTATTCTTTTTTCATTAAGCCACCTTTGCAATCATTTTGGTCTCTTTATGGTCTCTTATTTAATCTGTTTTTTCATAGACTAAAGGCAGGAAAAAAAGAATCCATCAGTGGTCAAGATAGTAATTAGTGTAAGTTACAGCCTAATTGCTGGAAGCTCCGTCTCCT
Organism: Grammomys surdaster; assembly: GCF_004785775.1. Taxonomy (NCBI): domain Eukaryota; kingdom Metazoa; phylum Chordata; class Mammalia; order Rodentia; family Muridae; genus Grammomys; species Grammomys surdaster. The sequence goes on along the minus strand of NW_021604601.1, from coordinate 1,552,446 downwards.
GACTAGTTACTGCCTCAATCTACCTCCATTGGTGACTTTTTAAAAACTTCTTCTTAAACAATGGCAAGAAAGGAAATGGCCAACCTGCACATTTTCCCAATTGCAACTACCACAGAAGTCTGTATTCTTTCTGACCAAAGCCTCGTGCCCAGGGTGTGAAAACTCACTCACCAAACTCTAAGGAAAGCAGGCATTAATAAAACATCAAAATAGTTTTATTTCCTATACTGGAAATTCCCATTTGCATGAGAGCTATCACCAAATCTCTTGGAAAGGAATTTACTCACAAGGAAAGGACGTTCCGGAGGAAAATCCTACTCCAACTCAAGCTTCAAACTACATATAGGTTTTGCTTTACGGTTTTTGTTGGGGAGGGTTGCTTTTTGTTTTAGTTTTTGTTTTCTTTCTTTTTTGTTTTCTTTTCTTCTTCTTCTTCTTCTTTTTAGAAGAAAACACCAGCCATGCTTATTCCTGGAGGATTTTTTTTTTAATCTTTTAATTAATGACAGCCCTTGGGGCACTGAGCAATTGTTAATTAAAACAAGAAGGAAAGTAGAGGAAGCGGGCGCAAATGCTAAGATGAACACATTTCCTTTTTCTCTGCAGGAGAATAGCATTCCGAAGCCGCATTAATAAATATGAATACTTTTGAAGGAAAGTATATGAAAATGTTAAAAGAGATTCTAACTTGGCTTGGCACACACTGGCAGGTGCATAAATTAGTCAGGTCTCCTCTAGAATTATAAACCCCAGGGTGTCACCTTTTGTCTAATTGAGTGGTGGTAGGGCTCTTTCTCCACCATGCCAGGATGGAGTGCTTCTCTCTCCGAACGGGCTGATTCTGTCAGGGGGTGGCGGCTGATCAAAGGTCTTCTAGGGATAGATTCCACTTTCATTCTAGCGCTGGGCTGGCCTTCAAACTGGCAGCTACCATCATTATGAGCTATTTCTTAGAAGCTATGTCTGCTGCCCCTTCTATTCTTCAGCCTTTTCCTTTTCAATCAGAAAAATCTTACTTAAAAAAACCCTAATTATTAGGTCTTTTGGTTCATCCCCTGTGATTGCTTAATCCAAGCAAGCTATGAATGGTGGGATCATCCAGTTTTTCCCTCCTGCATCCTCCTGTACTCCTTATGAAGAAAGCTTTTGTCATTTTCTTATGCTCCAAAATCTACCCAGCAATCTGGGCTCTAGCTGCAAGAACTAAACCACCCTGCTGCAAGAACTAAACCAAATGAGAAAAAAAGTAATAAAATCTATCTAATATTTTATTTGGTAGGTAACCAAATCCAGAGCCTTATTAGGAGGGGTGTGTGTGTGTGTGTGTGTGTGTATGTGTGTGTGTATGTGTATATGTGTGTATGTCTTACATCTGTGTGTTTGTGCATCTTTGTGTGTCTGTGTGTCTGTATGTGTCTGTGTGTATGTGTTGTGTCTGTATGTATCTGTATGTATGTGTCATGTCTGTGTGTCTGTGCTATATCTGTATGTTTCTGTGTGTCTGTGTATGTGTTGTGTGTTTGCATATGTGTGTGTATATGTTGTGTCTGTGTGTGTGTGAGTGTCTGTATGTATTGTGTATACATGTGTCTGTGTATCTCTGTGTGTCTCTGTATTTTTGTATGTTTGTGTGTGTTTGTGTGTATGTGTGTATGTGTTGTGTTTGTATCTATTTGTGTGTTTGTGTTAATGTGTGTGTGTGTGTTAGTAACAAATAATGTCATTTCTAGGGTAGCTTTCCCAATTTTTCTATGTCCTTCATTTTACATAATTTTATTAGCTTTTTAATCAAAACTCTTTTTCAAAATTAGAACTGCAGTTTAGGGCTGGGCTTTCCCCCTCTCCTCTGTGTATCCAAATCCCTTTGATGTTCTGTGTCAGAGGATATTGAGTCAGCTCATGGGAATCAGTGTCATTTACCGAATTTCTCAGATGCCAACTAAGATCAGTAGCTAGGAGACAACTTCAGGTTTCATTTGGCTGTTTGGAGTCAGAATTTATTCTTTGCCACAGATAAGATCTGGCTCCCCTGTTGCTCTGTCTCTAAAATAGCAAGCATTAGGTTAGGTAATCAGGAAGCTACAGTCTGTGAGAAAAGAAGAAAAAATATCCCTCCTCTCTTTAGCCAATACCTAGGCAAGCATCGCTGCAGAGTAGAAAAATAATAATGGTAATAATGTATTTTCTCTTTCCTTTGCTATAATGATGTCCGTTGGAAACTCCTTGGATATTCCAGCTCTCTCAAAAGCAGCTCCTCTTGCTCATGCAGGAGGTAAAGGAGGCCCATTGCAGAGCACAGAGGGGGAGTGAGGGGCAGAGTCTTCCTGACCTCAAGGTTCACCTCCCTTGCTTTCTTTACTCTCAAACCTAACTGGGGCAGTCATTTGCCTATTACTTAAAAGAAAACCTTTACTACGTTTTTCAATGTAGACCTACCTTAGGATTGCTGTGTGAGCCCATTCATAAACAAAAAAAAATTAAAAATTAAAAATTAAAAATTAAAAAATTTTTTTAAAAAGGCTTCTAAGGAGTTGATTTGACACATCTAATCCTGGGCCCAGCACCCTCCCATCTCCCACCCTTCCTGCTCTGATCGCAGCTCCTCCATTCCATGCTTTTTGACTCCACCATTCATTAAATCCGGTGCTTGTGCCTCTAACTGGACCCGTGCAAGCTGTAATTCACAGAATTGCTGTATTTGGGGTTAGTTTTAAAGTCTGAACACTTACCATATTCACTGACTCCTGACTGTTTACAAGTTAAAAACTGAAGCTCCTCCCTAACCCTTTGTGATCTGGCCACCAAGCCTCTTTCATTCTCTGAAGCTTTGCTTCATTCTACCTACAACCACGTGCATCAGCTTTTCACTTACTCAATATCTGTTCTCCGGAGTCCCCTCTACGCCTTTATCCGTGTTTCCGCACCCTCATCCTCCCATCGCACCACGACCCTTCAACTCTCGGGGAAATCCTATTCATCTCTCCAAACCTGCTTTGCACTGCCCACCACGGTTGACACGCGGTAACTCTGATGTCCAGCTGTTGCCTTGTGACAGTATTTAGAGATGGAGTCCGAGGCTATGTAACATAGTTGGCAGAGTGCTTGTCTATCATGCACCAAGTCCTGAGTTTCTGTGTTTGATCTACAGCACTGTATAATCTAGACACGGTGGCAGGATCCAAAGTCCACAGTCATACTTGGCTACATGGGGATTTTGAAGCTAACCTGCACTATGTGAAAACTTTCTCAAAAAAAAAAAACAAAAAACA
>NW_021604601.1:1537605-1548777 GCF_004785775.1 Grammomys surdaster | reverse complement strand
GAGAGGGAGAGGGGGAGAGGGAGAGGGAAAGGGGAATGATGCAATTTAGGACATGCCTTTCTAAAAGAGTTTTACAGGGGGACATCAGTTTCTCCTGTCCTGCCTTCTACCACATACTGGTGCCTGAACTGTGAGGAATGGATGGTGGCCCTCCATTCAGCCTCCTCTGAGGTATTCTGTTACAGCAGCACACAGCAAGTGCAACTCTTCCCCTCTCTTTAAGTGTGTCACCACCAGACTGCTGTGCACTCTTTTCTACACACACAGACATGTGTAGAGACTCACCTGAAACTGCACTTGTGCACAGTTGTGTGTTTGTCTCTCTCTGTGGCAAGCAAGCTATACTGCCAACAGCCAGACAGGAAAGCGAGTGTTGATTCTGAGACATATAGCAGAATAAAACAGCTTTAGCCCCAGAAGCAAGAGTTCACTGAAAGAAGAAAGAAAAAGTTGGACTAAAGTAAATAAACAAATAAAAGGTTTTCATTTAATGAAAGAATTTTACAAAGCTATTCATGATCTCCCCATGAGCTCAAAGACAGATTTACACTATGGCAAGACATCTTCCAGTTGTCTGAAGAAAATGTATCCTCAAATACTGACATAGAATATTAAGGAATTCACATGGGCAGTGTTGAAAACAGACAGGTACACACATCTCTTTCTGCGAGCTTAGGGAAAGTTCTCCATTCTTGAGCATTTCCACATATTGTGAATATGTTGACTGATTTTTAAATGTGTCCCCATTTCTGACAATCTTTAGGATAACCTCCTAGAAATGAATGAACCAATAAGAAGCAATGAACATGTTGATCTTCCTGAATGTGTATTGCTGAATTGATTTTCTAAAGACTCGTGTCGATATTTCCTCTTCTAATAGATTAAAAAAGGTGCTAACTGTTATTATGCTTTTCAGTTTCTGGATTTATTAAGGTGTTTATCTGCTTCCTAGCCATTCACAATTCCTATATATGAAATGACTGGTGGTTTTGTTTTTGTTTTTAACTGATTCTTTTCTAAAATCCTAGTGTCTCTCTTCTAAGAAAACCATTAAACCTTTGTTTCTTCTCTGGCGCATCCCTTTTGACTGTTACTGGATTTTTAATGTTCTTAACATATAGAGATATGTTGACATTATAAATTTACACCCCACCAAAGCACTTCAGTGTATACATATAAGGTGGTGCATTCATCTGTAATTTCACTGTCCTGCCCTATAGCCTCTTAACCATTATCCAATGGAAGGCAGGGAGAGTCTTTAAGTCTTGTTTTGTATTAATTTAGGTAATTGGCTTAGCCAGTCCTTTTAGGTAACACTTGGCATTTTGATATAAGACTTTAGTCTCTCTTGTTCCCAAGCCCTACTTTGGCACCATTCCAGTTGGAGCTGTATAGATCAAACAAAAAAGAATTCCAGAAATAGTGATATGGATCCCTAAAACCACTGAGCTTTGTCATAAACTCCCCTTCCAGTTTCCTCCACTCTGGAGTGAAGTCATCTTTAATAACTTGGTTTGGCCACTCTCTGTCTTACTTTCCTGGGGGTGAGGTTTCCATCTCATGACAACTTCTGATGAGAGATCACCACACGCACGCACGCATGCAAGCACGCACGCACTAGGGCAGGGAGGTGAGTTTGTGAGATACCAGAAGGATTGTCATTTAGTTTCAAAACATAATGTACAAGTCCCAGACATACAGTATAGAAACCTGTGTCTTGCTAATGGTACCACTAGTTTTAACTTGATGGGGCCACCCTTGGAGTGGTGAAATATTAGCCTGAGCAGCTACGTTCTTCTAAGCTTGGGGAACTAGAACTTGCTGGGGCTCTTTCTGCTATCTCAGGGGCAATTATCTAGAATACACTTCTGCTTCTCACACCTGCTTGAGTCTTCCAGACACCTCTCTAGCTTTGTATTTTGAACTTGCAGGCAAGTCGTCTTATCTAAAGATAATCACTCTAAGAAATCCAGATCCATGGGTGTCGATGCTTCTCCTCCAGAGTCTGGGCTCTTGTTTTTGTTTGTTTGTTTTGTTTTTCTGAATCAGGGTCTCATAATGTAGTCCAGGCTACAGACTCATAGTAATCCTCCTGCCTTAGGCTCTAAGTGCTGGGACTGCAGATATGTACTGCTTTGGTGATGGTTTCAGATTTGCTGCAGTGATTGGTCAGGTGATCATAGCCTGGAGATCAGGCTTGTGGCTTAGCCTTCAGAAGACAGAAGTAGAAATAGGACATGGATTGTGGAAACTCAGATTTACGTGTCTAATCTTGGCAAAATACTGTCCAGATGCATCCACTTTCAATGTATATTGTCTATGTACATTAAGGGTTTTATATGAGCTTGATGGTGTCATAGTGGGGCTGTGATATTTTTTCCTTCTCTAATGAATGAACAAATAGATGAGATTAAGATACTAGTACACTGAATAAAGTAAACTGCTTTTCTAATGTGGATGGGCCGCATCCAGTCAATTGAAGGATGACGTGAAACAAAATGTCAGCTCTCCCCAGAAAAATCCTTCTTGCTAAACTGCACTTGGATCCAAAGTGTGGGTCTCCAGTTGCAAGCTCATCCTGCAGATATCAGGGCTTGTCTCCGTAGTCATATGCAGCAATTCCATACACATGTGTCTTCTATTAGTTAAGTATATGGTTATAGCCATGTGTATGTGTGCTTGCACATGTGCTATGTGTATGTTGAGCAGCATGCATATTATTGTATTAACTATCCTTCGGATGTTTATAGTCTTGGTATCAGTGCTGTTTCTCTAGCAAATTCTGACAAGATGCATTCTATTTATTCTTGGAAAGTTGCTTCCCTGTCAAATGTCAGTCAAATATTCATCTGTAGCTTCTTTTGCTATTTAAACTCTCCAGTTCATATGGGATGCATTTGAACAAATGTTGTGAATTAGAAGTCTGAGTCACTTTGTTTTTTTAAACAAACAGTCTTCTCTCAACTTTTAATGTATCCTCTTCCTTGGCTTGCACCCACTCCAATTCTCCATACTCTTTTTGCCCTTTCTCTTCCTTCTTCTTCCTTTCTGCTCCTAAATGTGGACATCCCATATGTCCCGTTCTCACTTCTCTTCTCGAGCTCCTTCCTGCAGCATCATGCGCACACTTCCCACGGCAGCTGTCTCAAGTCTTCTCAAGTCGTAAGGACTAAATATACTGAAAAGGCTGGAGACTGTGTGAGCTACTGGCTAGACGTTTTCTCCAAGCTCTTGCCCTAACTATATAACCTAACACACCTAAGCCAAATCTACCCTCATTTGTTTTGCTTTATGCTAGCAAGCCTTAGTGTGCCTCTGCCCCTATTGCCTAATGATATCCTCCCAAAACAAGTTTAGAAAGACTTGGGGTATAAGCAGAACTTACAACGTTCTGGAAACTTCTAAAACTGGCAGATGGCCTTTCCTTATATGAGCAATAACTATTGCTGGTGAGGGGAGATTCTCCTCCCAGACACACTGTGTGTAAGTTATAGAGAAAAAGATCCAGATATGCGGCTTATCTGAGTCCTCACCTATGCAGGGGCAGTGGGGGAGCTCCAGTGAGTGATGCCTTTGAGCTACCTATGCTCCTATAAATAACCCATCAGCTATGCGTCTGTGAGTAACTCTACTGAACACACTGGCTAGACTTGAATAGAGCCAAGTCTTGGGACTACAAGCAGTGGCCTATCTCAGGTAAATGCACCTTCACTTACAGAAACCAGTTATACAACATAAGTCATAGCCACCTCACTGAACACATAAATGATGTCTTCCGCTTGTAACTTCTCACTTTCCTGCTGAGTAGAGCTTGATATCACCTTTGGTTTTTAAACAGGTAACATCTGCATTCATGACTTTGAGCTCTTATGTTCTCTTGTCCCTTGAAACTCAGCATGGTCTTTAAAGCACTTTGGAAAATCCTCTCTAGACACTTGACTTTCTGACACTCCTCAAGTCAAGGCAATCTCTTGTCTCTCTGTCTAAATTCTCAGAGTGCTTCATAGTTTCCCAATAGGACTTAGGTCACCTCCCCTTGTATGTTAGAAATTTATAAATAACTTCTCATACTACATTCCATGCATCTGATTAGTAAAACTTCCATGCTACTCAGAATGATAAAAGATGGGGTGATGGTTTCTAAAATAGCTGATATTCAGAAGTAGGTAGGATATCTGTGATTGTGTGAAGGAAAATTGACGGATGAGCTTCAAAGGACTTATTTGAGGTTTGGTTCCCAGTTACTGGACTATTTAGAAAATATTAGGAGGTGTGGCTTTGTTGAAGGAGATGTGTTTCTGGGATTGACCTTTGAGAGGTTTCAAAAGCCCAACCTCCCCATCTCTATTCTCTCTCTCTCTCTCTCTCTCTCTCTCTCTCTCTCTCTCTCTCTCTCTATCTCTCTCTCTATCTCTCTCTCTATCTCTATCTCTATCTCTATCTCTATCTCTATCTCTATCTCTATCTCTATCTCTCTCCCCCTCTGCCCTCTGAACAGGATATAGCTCTTAGCTACTTTTCTAGCACAGTGCCTACCTGCCTACCTGCCACGTGCCTACTGCCTGCCTGCCTACCTGATGCCATGCTCCCTGCCATGATGGTCATAGACTCACCCTCTGAAACTATAAGCAAGCCCCCAAATAAATGCTTTCTTTTATAAGTTGCCTTGGTAATGGCAATAAACAGTAACTAAAACTAGATAGATAGATAGATAGATAGATAGATAGATAGATAGATAGATGCATACATACATATAAACATACACACATACATACACAGATATATAGATACATAGATGCATATATAGATATATAGATTCATAGATAGATACATAAATAAATATATATAAGTAATTAAGTAAACTACCCTTACAAAGTCAAAACTCCTACTTATGAACTAGGTGAATGAATTCATGATGGACCTTTCAATGATGCTGTAACTCCCTCCATTGCTTTCTCCTTCTCTGTATCTTCTTTCTAGGAACCCAGTGAATGGCAGAATCCATACTGAGCCTCTTTTTCTAATCTGTATTAACAAGTACCTGAGACATTAAAATTTTTCAACACACTTATTTTAAAAAATGAATGGGTGGGTGGCTGTATGGACAGATGGAGGCAATGGTGGATATATTACTATAAGACACATTGTTAAAGTATTCTCCCCTCAGAAGATTCTTTCTTACTGACTTTGTACAGTCACCTCTACCCTGTCCTATAACCATACACTGTTAGACCAGAAATCTGGTCAACCTCCCAGGTGCAATCACATACATTTGTAACCAAGGGTTAGTACTATTTATGCTACAAAGCATCACTTGTAAGAAGTGACTACATCTATTAAATAATAAGGATTATATGCATTTATTGGTTGTATGGATAGCAAAACATATACAATAGATCAAGTAAAGAACTTACCCTGCTGTGTGATAGATGGGGAGTTATACTGTTCAGTGAATCAGTCATTGCTTTATTATGGCCACTAAGGAAATTTACATTTCTAATCAACTTCAATATTAATTACATATAACCCAGGAAGGCAAAGATGACCTAGGGAATACTAATGTACATATGAACACCCCTTCTTTAGTTAAAGGATCCAAATTCCTGCAAAATGGTTGCTCTCTGCCACAGCTATAAATGGACTGCTAATCAGATAGGCCCCAGGACAAGGGTAAGTGGGATAAATTCCTATTTACTGAATTAATATTACTGGATCCCATGGTATCCTTCTCTTAGGAAGCTCTTCTGGCTGTCTGCTTTGGGATTTTTATCTGGCTCTGTTCTGAGACTGGGGATTTGGGGCCTATATTAATTTTAGATGCAATCTGTGGAGATTAGTCAGTTCTAGGAACTCTAATGTAGTAGTTGAAACCATTTTCAGGAGCAGAAGTGCTCTCTTATCTGATGCCTGCTCTTCAGTATGAATTCCACCTTCACATTCTATGCTAAGGACAAGCATGATTAATTCATTACCCAAGATTACAGCAGTATGCAGAAAGCTACCTGGAGGCGCTTCTTTTGGTGTGAAATATTAAAGATTCAACATTTATATCAGCACGCCTAATTCATATTCCTGAGCCTGTGGGCTGAAAGGGGAACTTAGAAATATGCAATCTCTCTCCTTTTTTTTAACCACAAGTTTGTTAAAACGTTTAAGAGGATTACTGCTGATTATCACTTTAACTGCTTCTTTGAGAAGAACAAGGAAGAGTCCTTCTAGAAAAAGATGAAGCACAAGATATAAAAACCAGCGTGCCTCATTTCTTAGAAAAAAAAATGGTTAAGAGTCGGTTTTAACAATAGTTTACATTGGGTTATCAGAATGATGATATCAATTAAAGGCTTTCCTGGAAAAGAGAATGGCTAATCCTATATGATTCTAATAACTAAAGTATAAATCTCAGAATGAGTAAATATAAGAATACTCTCTCTTGTCACTCATTTGATGAGCAAGGTTGTAAAGTTTGATCATGTGACCAGTGGGGTGGGGGAAATATATATACGTATATACATATACATATATATATATCTGTGTATGTGTGTGTGTGTGTGTGTGTGTGTGTGTGTGTGTGTGTGTGTGTAGTATACATGCACATTTGTCTGCATGGACACAGATAATTGACGATATTAATACTGAAAGTCTTTCTCAGCCATTCTCCACCTGAGGCACTTATTGAGGCAGGGTCTGTCAATCCATCCCAGAGCTCAGTAATATGGCTAGTCTGGTTAGCCAGCTTGCTCCAGAATCTTCTGTCTCTCTTTCTAAGATCTGAAGTGACAGGGGCCCTGCCTTGACCACCTGACATTTACAGTGTCTTAGTTAGGGTTTCATTGCTGTGAAGAGACACCATGACCAAAACAACTCTGATAAAGAGCAACATTTCACTGGTGCTGGCTTACAGGTTCAGAGGGTCAGTCCATTAACATCAGGCAGGAAGCATGGCAGCATCTGGGCAGGCATGGTGCTGGAGAAAAAACTGAGAGTTCTATGTCTTGACCCAAAGTCAGCCAGAAGGAGGGTCTCTTACGCACTGGGAGGAGTTTGAGCCTAAGAGACATCAAAGTGATACAACTCCACCCACACAATGACACAATTCCTCTAAGAAGACCATGACTATTCCAAGAAGGCTATACCTCTGCTGTGGCAGACTCATAGCTGGTCTGTCCCTGGGAAGACACCACATTCTGACCTATCCCAGAAGAACTGCAGCACTCAGAGCAGTTGGATGCTGAGGGAGCATGGTGGCTGCCAGAGTGATTGGTGAGACATGCTGATGCTGGGACAAAGAATGATGCTGACCTGTGAGCTTGCTGAGTGTCCTGGCAAGGGTGACTGGGAAGCTGTATTGGACATATGTTCCTGACCCATCTTTGCTTGTCTATATCCCAGATGGGACAAGCTGCCTTGCCTCAAGTTTTTAGACCTTGTGGGACAGAGAACCAAAAAGAGAAGTTATAATGACTCTTGGATTTTTCTTAAATGTAACCAGTTATTTGGACTCAATCACGTACTGGTCTAGAAATCAATCCAATATTGGAAATGACAGTCTTCATTTGGAAGGCTGGATCTGAACATTTTCAGAGACATATTTGGAAGTTAGCTGCAGTTTTCTATGATGTTATGTTAGCAAGAGATAAAGCTGGGACAGGATCTGGATTTCAAATAAGTGTTAGCACAAGGAAGGATGGGGTAGGGGGTTTATGGAGGGTAAATAGGGAAAAGGGATAACATCTGAAATGTAAATAAATAAAATATCCAATTAAAAAAAGAGTAATAAGAAGGCCACATCTACCTACTATTATAGTGCCAAGTCCCATGGGCCAAGCGAATTCAAACTACCATACACAGGTTCTTGGGATCCAGGCTCTAGTCCTCATGGTTACACAGCATAAAGGAGGATTTATCTGTATATATATACTTTTTATCTGATGAGCATAGCTATGGAGTCATCACTCCAGCCCTAGAATGTATTTTGATGTCTAGCTTTATATAAGAATGCAATTGAAATTTAGCACTACTCTAAGTAAAATAATTATGTTATAATATGAAAGCTTAATTTAGCTGTGCAAAGTTTCCAAATTCTGTCCTTTATACCAGTGTGTGCTAAAGAGGGTCTGGGTTACTAAGCGAACTTTTTGAAAGGCCAGTGTGATCAAAATGATTGTTTGCTTTCTGTTACTTGGTGAGGAGAGTTACCATCTGTTGTTGAGGGATGTCAGTGCCGGAACTCCAGCAAATAGGAACTTGAAACAGGAACCCTAGAGGAAATCTTCTCACTGGCTTGTTCGCTTGACTTGCTCAGCTAGCTTTCCCACAGGCCGATCTGATTGGGGAAGCATCGCAATTGAGACTCCCTCAGAAATTTCTGGGCTGTGTCAGATTGACATCTAAAGTTAACAAAGGGAATAATCTTATTGTCACCTTTTGGTGAACAAAAAGGAATACAATTAAGTATGTAATGTCGTCCTCTACTTCTTAAAAATATAAAATCTACATAGGGAGGAATTTATAAAATATGTTTACCAGTATTGAGAATAACTTCAACAAACATTCATTTCTATATCCATTCAGGAGAGAGAACCAGGCCAGCCTCTACCAGTAAACACATGCCCCAAGTTACCCAAAGGTCTGTTAAAGCTGGGTAAGATTTGAGAGTGTCCCTCCAAAAGTTCATGTCCTGCAATTTTCATCCTCAGTGTGGTGATATTGAGAAGGATGGAACTGCAAAGAGCTGGGACCTATCTGAAGGTAGCTAGGTTGCAGAGTCAGGCCCTTAGAAGGGCTGATGCTCTCTTCAAGAAGATGAGTTTCTTAGGTTGGCATCGTGGCACATATCTGTCATCCCAGCACTTGAGAGATAGAAATTAGAGTCTCAGAAGTTCAAGACTATTGAAGGTTGCATATGACCTTGTTTCAAACAAAACAAAACTAAACTAATAATGGTTGATAAATGGCTTAACGTGGGTATAAATCAAGTCAAATAATCTCACTTCAGTCTCTCTCACTTCTTGTCTTGATGTCCACAGAGCAGGAGAAAATGAATGATAAATTACAACAGAGACCAAATTAACCTGTTCATCTGCCATTTGATCCCATCCTGACTCCCAATAGATCAGACAGTGCCCACCCATATGTGTGACTGTTCCTGCTTTTCTTAGCCCAAGAATTCAAATATTTGTCTCTTTTAGATGCACACTCAGAGGCACACCAACTATCGAGGTATATTCTCTCCAGTTATCTTACACATCTGCCATCACAAATACTATGTGAATGCTAGATAGTACCTATCCAGTAACATGAGAAGAGTTATTAAAAATAACTACATGCACAAAATGTTTATGTGAGAAAATTCAATGAAAATACTTTTCCCTAAAGGGAAATTTTCATCTCTAAATAAGAGAGATGGGGCATAAAATGTTCTTCCAACTTTTCTTAATAAAAGTGGCTTTTTAAAAATAAATGTTTAGAATGACTGATGTTTTATAGATACAAGTAAACCCAAGGATTTCAGCATATAACGTCAGTCAAATGCTTATAGATCTCACATGTGCTCAAACTAGACAAGAACTCTATAAATCAGGGTTATTTCGTTGTTTTCAAATAGAAAGATCTACAATATGTTTGGGTCACTGCCAGCTTTCATCAAAACCCTCCACTTCTGTGAGCTGGAAGCTGCTTGGAACCTGGTTGGGTAAAAAGTATCCCAGCCTAGTGGTTCTAAGCCTTCCTAATGCTATGATCCTCTTATATAGTTCTTCATGTTGAGGTGACCTCCAACCATAAAATTGTTGTCATTGCTAGTTCACAGCAATAATTTTGCTACTATTATGAATTGCAGTATAAATATCTGTGTCTTCTGATGGTCTTAGACAACCCCTGTTAAAGGGTCTTTGATTTCTTGACAAAGAGGTCTCAATCCATAGATTGAGAACTACTATCATGGCCTGTGAACCTGAGGTCAAAGGGATGAGCCCTGTGACCTTACACAAGGCAACCTTAATGCCAAAGCCTCAGCTTTCTCCTGGATAAAAGAGAATGTTCAGATGGGATTATTTTAAATTACCTAAATCATGCCTTAATCCTACTTTTAAAGTTGAAGTATCTCAGGGAAGTTGACTTTGGTATGAAAATAAAAGATCTCAACCTATAAGAAATTGTGCACCAGACCGATGCCATGTTAATGTGTCTTTGCTTTCTTTTATAAAAGATGCTTTGATTATTGAATCAAATGTTAGTCTTATTGGTTATCTTTATAAAGTGAGGAATAAGTTGGTACCAAATTCAGCCTCATTAACAGGCCTTGGTATGTGTTTACCAACTGCTTTTTACTGTATATAAATAATTAGTTAAGCTTTATCAGATCCTGAGGATAATTAGTCAAAATAATGTGTGATTTTCTATTTCAGTGTTAACTCCCCTTACATATTATTCATAGATTATTAACTTTGTATAAACAGCTCAGGGAAAACAGTTCAGTTAGATTTGTTTGTTTTTTAACATTTTAATGGGGCAAGAAAAAGTGATCTTAAATTACTGAGCAATTATACAGTACACAAATTTAAGAACATAATTTTTTTTTATTTCTTTTGCTCCCTAGCCATTAGGTGAGTGGTTTTGGCAAATTCAGATTTGTCATATATTTATACCGTGATATATACCCATGGTATTCTTCCTCATCACAAGTCCAACATGACAGGGACAATTGACTATGGACTAGAACCCCCCTACACCAAAGTATGAGCAAAAATAAACCTTTTCTTTTTCTTTCTTCCTTTTTTTGGTATTGTTGTTAAAAGACTTTATTCAGGGGCGTGCAGAAAGTCTGGAGAAGTCCACACTGTCTGCTATCCTCTTCAGGGCAGACCTTAGAGATCTCTCTGCTGCTAAAAGCTCTTTTCTCTTTCTTAAAAAAAGTATTTAAAAAATAACCAAAGAAGGTATTATTTAATCAACTATAAATTGTGAAGTTTAGGAAAAAATATTGTAAGCTCAAGGCATGAGTATAGAAATGAATAACATTTATTTAAGAGTCTTTTCCAATTAGAAGAAGAGGAAGAGGAAGAGGAGGAAGAAGAGGAGGAGGAGGAGGAGGAGGATAAGAAGAATGAGAAGAATGAGAAGAACGAGAAGAAGAAGAAGAAGAAGAAGAAGAAGAAGAAGAAGAAGAAGAAG
>NW_021604601.1:1528990-1537595 GCF_004785775.1 Grammomys surdaster | reverse complement strand
AGAAGAAGAAGAAGAAGAAGAAGAAGAAGAAGAAGAAGAAGAAGAAGAAGAAGAAGAAGAAGAAGAAATTAAAGAATCCATGTAGTGTCTACCCTGAATCATTACAGTAATAGTTTCTAGATACTCTATCCCTTGAGATATCCTAGGACCCGCTTAATTGGGAGAACCTTAGAAAATATGATTTTAATCTAACTGAAATATTCAATTACCTCTTTTCCTTCTTGAGAACTGTGGTGTAGGCATCACACTCTTTGGAGACAGGAAAATAGCAGCTCAAGTAGTAATGAAGATCTGTTTTTATACTGCACTTTTGGTTTTGAGGGTTCAAGGGAAATTCAAGATGCGTTTTTTTTCAGTTGAATGTAGGCAAGCAAACCCTGGAAATGGTTGATACCTCAGCAAACACTGAGTGAAAAATAAGGGGAGGGGGAAATGATATGACATGGTATGAAATGGAATGACGTGGTGTGACGTGATGTGACATGATATGGTATGATGATATGATATTTCAGGCATGTTTATTTATTTGGATAAAGATATCTAGAATTTACAAAAATATAATCTAGAGAGAATATGAAATTTGTGATCAAAGATGACTTATGAAAATACATTGTTATCTGTAGTGATTTGGGAACAGGAACATTCAGTACTTCAACAGCGGGATTGCCCTTAGGTTTAAACAGAAGAAATCAATGCCAAGAAGTTGCCACACTCCAATGACAGTACAAACCAAACAAAGCAGACGATGGCATTTTATCTTTTCTCACAGCCCTCAGATGTTCTACAGATTTATTCTTTTGTAGTGACTTAAGGAGGAAAGCAAGTGTCTGGGTTCATATCTAGATGTTTAAGCTGTGTGCTCACCAGATATTTTTTTCCTATGGAAAGGGGTGTTATCTATTTTATAAATTAAGGTCCCATGTCACATAGATAATTCATAAGGCTGCCTAAGATGTACCCATGTGAGATAGGGTGTACAGGTAAAATGGTGAAACCAACAATACTGTCCCCTAAAAATATGCCATCACTGTCAAGTGAAAACATTGGTGAGTGGATTATTCCGCTCCATCATTTCTTCAGAGGATTGTAATGGGAACTTCCTTTTTAATTATTTGGACAAATGGGTTCCGCAGAAAGGTATAATACAAAAAGAAAAGGCAACAAATTTAAGAGTTTTTAAGAAAATGGTCATTAATTTTTTGTGGTAGTTCTTACAGGTAAAGACAGGTTATTACTTTGGGAGCAGAGGGCACATCTCTCTCTTCTTCTTCTTC
Source organism: Grammomys surdaster (assembly GCF_004785775.1). NCBI lineage: Eukaryota > Metazoa > Chordata > Mammalia > Rodentia > Muridae > Grammomys > Grammomys surdaster. Next base: position 1,536,321 of record NW_021604601.1, on the reverse strand, counting down.
TTCTTCTTCAACTAACTCACAGGCTTTAGTGTGATAGCAGTATGTTCAGTCCTTGGTCACCATTTTAGAAGATACTGCAGACTTTTGTAGAGTGGTAATTTTGAGAACAATATTATGGATAATTCTAGCATGAACCACCAAAGAAAATTCCCTCTTACTACCTGGGAACAAGTTTGTTATAACTACAGTTGAATCAAGGGATTCTCTTTGAGAATCATTTTCCTCATGTGGCTTATAAGAATTTGAGTACCAGTCTTCACTGGGAAAAAATTTAAGCAACCACAAATGTTGTGTAGAGTGAGTGATTGTATCACATTCTCTTCAAAGCTTGCTATTGCAAACTACTTTCAATCAGATGCCTTGATTTTAAAGGAAGTCACTTGTTATGACTCAGAATGAAGTGAACTTTGTGCTTTCCAAGAGAATGTAACTTTTCTGGAAATTTGACCTAATTTTTTAAAAACTGTACGCTGTTAACCTAGTTTTTGAGGATTTTATGAGTACTTTTTGATGATTTCTGCCTCTCTCTTCTCTTCTCCAGCCCTCCCATGCTTCCCACCCATATTCCCCTCTCAAATTCATAGCTCCTTTGTGTGCATGTGTGCACAAACATTTGTGCATATGTGTGCACGCATGTTCAGGTGTGTGTGCATGCACGCAACAATCTATGCATGTTTGTGTGCATGTGTGCGCACATACATGTGTATATGTTTGTATTTGTGTGTGCATGCTTGTGTGTGCATGTGAATGTGTGCATGTGTGTGCTTGTATGCATGTGTGTTATGTATGTGTGTGTGCGCATGTGCATGTGCATGTGAACATGTGCATGTGTGTGCACATGTGTGCATGTGTACATGTGTGTTGTATGTTTTTGCATATCCTACTGAGTCCAATCAATGTGTCCTGTATGCACATGAGCATAAAGCTGACCACTAGGACATGGGCAGTGTACCAGGAACTGGTCCCTAAAGAAAACTGATTCCTGTTCCTTTCAGGAGCTACTAACTGCCTGGAGCCCCTCAAAGAGGGTGGATCAATTATTTTTCAATTTGTCTTACTGATAAAACTTAAAAGGAATAACATAGTTTTTAGAAAAGTAATGTTCCTTAATAGCAACAACAACAAACAAAAAAATAATAATAATAAATGAATGAAGGCAGGCAAACCACTAAACGTGTGTAAACTTTGACCAAAGTAAGTTTTGAAAATAGAAAAACATACCTTGAAAAAAACCACTGTTCAGGGTCTAGTCTGTTTATTTTTATAGTATTTGGTTTTGTAAACTTTTCTACTTTTTGATAAATATTAAGTATTTCTGTGTTCATCTACATATTTTTCACTTCATACTGAATCCTAAGTTTCATGTGTTGTCACAGTATTTTAGCTACTTAGCAGTAACACTGAGTATATTAACATATTAGTTTAAGCGTCTTTGTTGTTGGATACCTACCATCACAGATCTCAAAATATTGCTTAGATGAGAGGCTATTATAGCTGGAAACGCGGTATTGAGTAGTAGAAAGAAGGGATGGATACCTGTAGTCGGGGAACCATGGCAAGTTCTTGCCTCCTTCAGGGCAGCGCAACACAAGCTCCGCCCCCCTACGCTCCTGTTCCTCTCCTAATTCTGCGTTTCCCTCTGTCAGTCTCTGTTGTCTGTTGAGGGAAGAAAGAGGTTCCTTTGCCATCTTCAAATGTCCCTTATCTCCCCTCCCCTTTTGAGCTTTCCTTATGGGACTTCTCGAAGATAAAAATATCCTAAATGCATATGATCCGAGAAATATAGATATTTAATGTGGAAAAATGCAAAGTTACGATTGGCAGTCCTGTGTGTGCCACGTGCACACAGCTTTGGCGGCACCACCAATGCTCAGGCAGGGCTTCCTCTCCTAGAGCTGAATTGCTAGTCCGGCCCACAAGCACATGTTGGAAGATCTTAGAAGCCTTTTGTTTTAAGGCAATCAAGAGCTAAGGACTTCTGTGATTCAAAGGCTATTAGTACAACCTTTCTCAGTTACCTGACAAACAAAACACGTTCTACCTATGAATAAGTTTAAGGAAGACTGGGTACTAGGACCATTTCACAGAACTCTGTCTCATGTTTAAGAAGCCTTTCGGGTGAGAGGGTTTTGCATATAAAGTGCTTGTTAGAGACCCTGAGTTCAGATTCTCTAGCACCCATGCAAAGCGTCAGATGCTGTAGTGCACGTCCCTAATCCTAGTGCTAGGAATGGAGAAGGAAGATCCTCAGGTCCCTTTGCCAGCCAGTCTAGCTAAGTCAGTAAGCTCCAGGAAGACAGCAATTAATGCACATACATGTGCTCACCCACATGCACACATGCACACTGACACATACACACTCACACATACACACATACACAACACAATTAATTCATGTTTCGTTACTTGGCTTAACCCAAACTCACTACTCTCTGAATTTATTTCACCTTAGAATCCTATTTTCAAATTAAAACTGTCCATTGGTAGCAGGAAGCTGTGTGTGTGAAAACACCATGCTACGTTTTGAGTTGACACGTTAAAAAATGGCACCTTCCTCTTCGTCCCTTCATTTGTATCCCATAATATACAACTGCCATCCACCAGGCCTTGGGTTTCACTTGGCCTTCCATAACCTCAACCTTGATGCCCTCTGCTGTCAGAGATGAACCGATTGGAAGAAAAATGATGTAACAGCCCCATGGCACCTTCAGTCAGGTGATTTATCATCCAAAATGGGAGGTGAGAGTCCTTTATGAACAAATCGGTGTGCTGGGGAAGGAATTCAGTAAAGAAGAGTGTCCCCACTCACCTCTGAGGACCCTTTCCTGGCAATGCCCAGGGCTCATCTATGCTTGGGACACATTTAGATTATTTAGCGTGGGTGGGGTGTCATTCTATCTGCCCATTGTAGGTGGGGAAAGCAGCTGTTGGCTATTTGGCCCAGCATCCCTTTCAACATACGATCCTAAAAAGCACGTGGTGAGAGCTGATAGAAGATGATCTGTAGTGTGGGAAATGAGGGTGGAAGACCGACCATCGGTGCCTTGAAATGTTCCCTGGAGCTCTGACCCACAAGGGTTTTAACTAAATGGCTACTTAGTTTATTGGATTTACTCACACAGCACATATTTAAATGAAATGGATGCGGGAAAGAACCTCCAAGCCACATGACAGAAAAAATGACAAAAAGCTCTTGAAGGTCAGGGAACACGGCACAATCACTTTAGACCAGTGAGAAAATGAAATTCTTCTCAAGACCTTGTAGACCTGATGGTGCTATCAATTTTCAAATGGATCTGGGGCTGCAAGAAGCGTGTATTTCATGGTAAGTGACTGGGTACTGAATTATAATGGCTTTGCGTCCCGCCCGAAGACTTAATGAATGGGTCACAGGGAAAGTTAGCATCATCAATTCTGGAGGAATCATTTATTTATTACCATCACCACAGAAAATTTTTGGCATGAGAACTTCTTTTTATTTATTCCTATCACTACAGATTATTTTTAAAGTTTCCAAAATTTTTGGCATGAGAATTTTTTTTCAGTGATTATCTTAAATGTAGGAACAATCCAGCCTGGACTGACCAAGACCTCAAAGGTAACTGACTACAGAATTCGTGTTAGTTCCCCATTTCTTTAATATGTCAGTCAAGCTCATCACTATAGGCAAACTCACATAGCTTAAAGTGACGAGCTTGCTTTACTGGATTGGGTGGACAGACATGTATCTCTCAACACAATTTAAAAACACGGGGAAGACTTTCCAGGCTCACCATCCACAGGCTTCTCTATGATAAAAACATGTTTTCACACAACGATGATATCTTAAGATCCAATACAATTTGGTAAGAGATCATTTTTTATGTTTGCCAGCAACATGTTGAGAAGTTTCCAACTGAAGAACCCAGTAATTCCTCCCCTGTGTGTGTAGACAGACAGACAAGCATCTCTTTTTCTGCAGTGGTCTTATACCTCTGCATTTGTACGTAGAGGATACCCACTTCTAGAACTGCACTGACGGCATATCACACACTGAGTGGCTTAAGCAGCAGGACTCTATTTTCTCACCACTCTGGAACATGGAAGACCAAGATCAAGGTGTCCCCAGGTTTGAGTTTTTCTTTCTCCTTGGTTTGTAAATGGCCATGTTCTTGCTGTGTCTTCATGGTCTTTCCTCTGGGTGTGCAGACTGCTGTGTCTTTTTCTGTATAAATTTCCTTTTCTTATGAAGAGAACTACTGGGATTGCATTACTGGCCAACTAACTGAATATTTTCACTACCTCCCTAAAGTAACCTCTCCTCCCCCAAAATATGGCCACCATCTGAGACACTGGGAGAGGAAGCTTCAACATAGGAACTTGGAAGATTGGGAAGACACAAACTAGGCTATAGCATATATGCCCATCAGAATGCAGAGTGACATATGCGACCACCATTGTGTGTATTTTCCTCTCTGTGTGTGCTGTGTGTGTACACGCTGATGGAAGATAAAATTCACCCATTTTATCTCTAAAATTCCAGGACTGCTAACACACAAGAAAAATGTTCTGATGTGAGCAGGAGGTTAAAATATAACTTCAGAAAGCTTTCACCATTCAAATATAGTTGAGTAGCAAGTGGGAAGAAACGTGAACATGATTTCAAAGAAAATGTTAGCTTGAAAGAAAGCAGAAAAAATTCTAATTATTATGTTAATTTAGCTTTTGGGTTGCATTATAGCATTTCTTTAGCAAGGAATTTTGCACATTTACTGTATAACAGAAGAGCTACAGTATTTCCTATTTATTTATTTATTTATTTATCGATTGCACTTCAAGATATTTTTTCATGTTTAAAAATATTTACATCAGTAAAAAAAGTGGGAAAATGGTTACATCATTTCCCACTTTTTCCCTTCCTCCCTCCTTGATAAATTCATAGCCCCAGCTCTCTGTTGAATTAATTGATTATTTTTAAGTATGGAAGACTGAATCTAGATCCTCTTCATTTTGGGCAATTAAGTAATATCCTCAGTCCTGGAGAGATCCTTTCTAAGATACAAATTCCCACAGAGGTAGCTCAAAGGACAAAAACACTTGCTGTTTAAGCAGGTGACAGACGTTCAGATCTTAGAACCCATATAAAAGCCTGATTCAGCAGCCCAAGTGCATGTGGTCCCAGCACACACCTATAGGGAGATCAGAGACAGAGGCAGAAGTTCTCTGGCCACTTAGCCCTATGCAGCAGCAAAGATGTCTTCCTATGAACAAGGTTCTGATTTTCATATGTGTAGCTGCATATACTCATGAGCAAGCACACATACACAAAGAGAGACAGAGAAAGACAAAGAGGCGGACAGAGAAACTAACATAGTACAGAAATATTTATATTCCAAAAACAGTTACATTATTATCTTTGTGGTTCTATAAACAATCAACTTTACATTTATTTAGTCATGATTAAATTGTAAGACTCGAAGGTTGGCAGATTTTAGGGAACTGTAAACCTCATTGTTCCTTAGAAAGGTCAGAGGAGTCATTGAGCAGCTGGAATATCAAGTGTCTCCATACCCCTCTAGATTACAGATTGAAGAATACATAAGACATCTCTAGAACCAGTTTCAGCTGCTTCAACTTACTGAGACCCAGCTTGGTCATGGGTCCCCACTGTCAGAAAACTAATAAACAGGTTAAGAGACCCACGTATCACCATCTTTCGGTGTATCACCTGAGGACTATCTGGTTAATGTCATCAGTGCAAACGGGATCTTCATGTACTCTTGAGTGACAGGTGAAGTTTCAGATTATAAACTAATGAAGGTTCATGAAACTGACATCAAAACAGAGTAGGTTTAGGCTTCCTGAGTTGCCAACCCCAGATGACACCATTTTTCCTTCACTTATGGCATTGAGTGCTTTTGCTAGTTCTATGCTAAGCACAGGTGAGACTTTGTTCCTCTCTATGGGCAGTCTTTTGAGTAGCCTTAGATTAAACTGAGACTTAGGAAGTTAAAAACAGCTCCTGGAGCAGCTCACTAAAGCATGTCTGTCTCATACATCCTTATAGATGTTGTATCCATGTAGGATACACTCTGTGCACGTGGGACACAATGACATCGGGTCAAAGAGTCGAGAAAATATACTTGAGAAAATATACTTCCAGAACAAAATAATCCCTCCTGTGACCTTGCAAAGTAACTGTAGATTTTAGAATAATATTTGTTTTAATTAATGTTTCCAGGGAGTTAGGAAAGATGAACTTGAGTTTTTGTTCTACAGTTCTACTCTGCCTCTTCTTTGAGTAACGTCTTTGCCTGGGCTTTGGGTGGGAACTGGGACATGGTCCACTTGGGCTCACTTTCAGTCACTGAATTCAACCTGTTTCACTTTTTACCCATCCCAGAAAGTTGGAAATCCCCTCCTCCTGCAAAGGCAGGAGAAATTTTTGAAGGTAGTGACTCTTTTAGCAAATATTTTTGAGATTAGCTCTTTGCCAGGTACCAGCCCTGTGACTGAAAGGTCTGTCGTATTTGTCAGTAAGAATTAGAAATGGAAACAGCCCAAGATTGAAAATGGTGTTCACTTTATGCAAAGGAGTTCTGAGTAAATGATGCAAGACAGGGAAAATGTCAACCGTTGCTGAAGCTCAGGGATGACTAAATGGAAATTCGCTGCTTAATGAATTGTTCATTGCATAATGATTCTTCCAATTTTGTGCATATTTGAAAATTCCCTAAAGAAAACAAGAAATATGCAGATGGATGGCAAAGTCTGGGTAGGTAAGACCTCTATGTCCAAGCCATAGTTTTTGACACCCAAAGTGAGAGAAGAAAGATAAAACTGATACTCAAAAGGAAATATCACATCAAGATGGCCTGGAATTGCTGCATTTCGGGAGAGTGAGACAGAAGTATCACAAGTTGGAAGCTAGCCTGGACTACAGAGGTGATGTCAAGTCTACCCTGACCTATAGGGTGATTTCAAGGCTACCCTGAGTTACGGAGTGAATTCAAGGCCTGCCTAGACTACAGAATGTATTTAAGAGCAGAAGAAGGAACTTAATTATACCTTATCTCAAAATAAAAAAAATAAGAAGAGGGCTGGATCTATACCCAGTGATAGAGTGCTAGCCTACAATGCCTGAAATCCTAGTTTCAACTGCTGTTACTGAGCATGTGCTAAAGAAGAATCACATTAAAGCAAGACAGAGCAGGGAAAAAAAGCCTAAAGTCCCAAGAAAATAGAGGTCTCTAACTTCCATGTGTCTGAGTGGAAGCTGGTACATTAGTACAATCATACTAAAGGACTCTCTCTCTCTCTCTCTGTCTCTCTGTCTCTCTGTCTCTCTCTCT
>NW_021604601.1:1524360-1528890 GCF_004785775.1 Grammomys surdaster | reverse complement strand
TCTCTCTCTCTCTCTCTCTCTCTCTCTCTCTCTCTCTCTCTCTCTCCCCGTGTGTGTGTGTGTGTGTGTGTGTGTGTACGCCTTGTCCAGAGAGCTAAGTACATGTTCATGATTATGATAACTGCTCTTTAATTTATAGGTAATTCTCTTCAAAGTACGCAGTCCTCCTTTTCCTCAGGCTTTTTTAATCTCCTGAAGATCAGAGGCTCCATTCTGCTCAACATTCGGGCCTCAATAATTAAATCAATAAAGAGAGCATACCAGATACTTAAAAATAATTGTTTAATAAGTGTTTCCAGTGTCCCATTTAAAACTTCATGTTCATGTGTCTTTCTCAAGCAGTCTGAGCTGAGCCAATGATCTGATTAAAATCTCCATGTGATCCTAGGGCACACACACACAGTGGAGGTCCCTCATCAATGAGGAAGATGGTCTAGAACCCCCAATGGAGGCCCAAAACTTTAGAAATTAGCCAACCTTACTGTTGCTGTTTTTTCTCTCTGTATTTAGATCTATAATAAAGCATACTTTATAAATTAAATACAATAAGAGATAACAGTAATGAAAAATAGAAAAATATGCTGTAATGCATTATATGAATGTACTCTCTGTCTCTTTTTCTCTTTGCTCTATTTCTCTTGCTCTCTGTTTCACTCTGACTTTGTGCACATGTATACACACATGTGTGTGAGCATGCACACATGCACACACGTGTGTGTAAACTTTCTCCTTCTCACTGGAAGCACTGTGTATCTTCCCTCTGACACATCCCAACTGCCATCATCACTACTTGCCTTAGTCCCTTGATTTTTTGCGAAGAAAATACCTGACAAGAAGCAACTTCAGGGAGGATGGTTTTTCTGTAATTCACAATCATTCTCTGTCATAGTGGGAAAGACTCCATGGTTACAGTGGCCCCAGTTGTGGCAGCAGGAACCTCAGTGCCTAGTCAGGAAACAGAGATAGATTAACACTGGCTCTTCAATGACTTTTCTTTTTCTTTTTCTTGTTTTCTCTTTTTTATTCTGTTTAGAACCCACCCCATGGAATGGGAGAGACCACATTCAGGTCAATTTTTCCTTCCTTCTTTAAACCTCTCTGAAAACACCCTCACAGACTTACCGATAGGTTTATCTCTTAAGTGATTCTAAATCTAGTCCAGGTGAGAACAAAGTTTACCCCTTCTCCACTCATACACTTTAGAGTCATCATTCAATAAAATGAGTCACTTGGGAAAAAATACTGTGTAATACCGTGACAGCCTATCAGATAACCAAGATGACTGAAAATGACCAACAGGACACTATGGCATAGAACACAGAGACACTGAGCAAGGAGATGGTCCACCACCTAGGAAAAACAGTGTGAGATTTCATCCTGTCACTCAAAATATTGTGAAATCTAAAATTTGTTCCTTCTTTACTTCTGCAATTTTCTCCTGGGGGCATGTCTGACCTTGACTGAGACCAAAGAAAATAAAGTCTTGAATAAAAGAGAGTCTGCTGCATGTCTCGGTGGTTCTTACTGGCTGACACATTCCCTGATCTAAACTCCAACTAGTGTCTCTTGACATTTTATCTTCTTTCCTCATACTTGAGCCCAGACTGAGTTACAGTGGCCACATTCGGTTTGGGGCGGCAAACCAGATCTCTTCTGTGCAAATGTGGTGGCACGGATCACTTTACTCTATGTTTGTGAGTCTGTCCAATTGCCGGCATCATTATTTGATGAGTGTGTTTTTATTGGCCATGGAGGCCTGTAGAAAGTGTTAACCTGGAACTTGAGTTAAATGGCATTTTTTATTATTTTTTAAGGGACTCATAGAAGCCAGTCTGTAGGATTTATGGAATACTCCCTCCGCAGGACTGTATTCAATGCCCAGAGTGCATACAAAGAAAAAAGAGAAACAGTATAGGCCCCACCTGCAGTCTCATTTGCAGTGTTAAGCCTGCCCTCTCCTTGAATGCTATTTTTCTTGTGTTAATTTAAACTGTGATTAAAATAGGTTGATAACTGCTTTATAGCCTCCTTTATAGAAATTTTCGTTGTAGCTCAAGGCCTGGAAATAGCAATTTAATTAGAGACTTAAAGTCATGCATTTCATAGTGATAAATGTCCTGTGAATATTTAAGACTATTAACAAAGGTAAAATATTTTCCAATCTCCCTTTAATGTGTTTAATTTTCTGCTTTCTTGTAATGCAATTCACAAGCGGGTCTCAAACTGGTTTTCCATTGCCAATGAGGCTTTGTTCTGACAATGATTTTAACATGCTTACCCTATCCCTGTGACGTCAAAGTTCACTGACAACTTTTCCATAGAAACCATTAATAATAGAAGACTACAAAGACATTTAATTAAGGACTTCATCAATATAAAGCATGCTACACCTATGTATGTATACAAATAGGTACATATATGCATATGGAGATACTCATGTCTTACATATGTCCACTTTATTTGAAAACGGAATTTTTTTTATATAATGTTATCATTAATTCTTTGAGAATGTCATGTAATGTGTTTTGGCCATTCTTTCCCCGCTAACTACTCCCAGATATACCCCAATCACCTCTCAACACACACACACACACACACACACACACAAAACTAGACCCTTTTAAATAATATCCAGCAGTTATATAACTAGTATTGAAAAATAGTTTCAATACTAGTTATATAGCTAGTATTGAAAAATACTTCTACTGCCCAAATTTATGGCATGCTAGTGAGTGTTTTTAGCATGTTATCCAACCATTTAATTAGAAACATTAATTACTCATTCTAACCACTTAGTTTTTTGTAAAAGCTGCTCCAGCCACAGTGGCCACTCCTCTTGTTTCCAATAACGTAAAAAGTGACATCACATTTAATTAGCAAGGGCTGTATACCTCTGGCTTTGGGTCTGCAAGAAGTGGTAGCTCCTACAGGTCTACAGGTTTTCTGAATTTACACACAGACATACTAGTGTGCATATATATATATACACACACAGACACACACGCACACTCACGCGCATGCATGCGCTCACACACTTGAGCACACCATGTATGCAATATCCAGAATCCCCAATGTGCTGCCCACATGTGCTCACACAAATAGGCTTTGTGGATAGCAACTGACCCCCTGCTTTGTTGTTCTGTCTGCTGCTGAGACTCCTTGTGCCCTGAAATCGTGTCAGAGCCCATCCCAGATCTGAGCAGCCACCTCAGTCTGTACCCAGTGAGAAACAATGCCTTCCTGATTGTGTATGGCAGTCCCTTCTTGGCAGCACACAGTGTGTCCACAACTTGATTGAGATACCTGGCCTTCTTCCCCAGTGGTCCATAAGCTATCAGCCCCACCCCAAAGCATCACTTTAGCATACTTTACCTCTGCATATGCCCATCTAAAACAAAGGCCCACACTGTGTAACCATAAAGAGCTCCCAGAACCTCACCCAGCCTTCTACTGTAAAACAGCCATTTCATTTCTACTTGGTATTTAGCTCCTCCATTCCTCAGGGACTCAAGCATATGTCCTGCGGGAGGAAGACTTGCCGTTTCTTTACTTCTACTTTGAGCTGCACAAATCTGCTATTCAAACTTAGAAATGTAAATGTAGAACTTGTTAGTCTTAGTGTATTCCCTTGCTCTCCTCTTTTTTATTTTGCAGGGTGGTGGCACACTGAACTTAGCTCAGCTTAGTAAGACACTTCACCACAGAGCCCGGCCTGTATTCACTGCTATTTTCGTTATTACACAAGTCTATGATTTGAAGACTTTCCACTAGGCCCAACCTCCTAAAGTTCCTACTACCTCTCAATATCACCACCCTGGGCAATCTAGCCTTTAACCCATGAGCCTTTGGGAGAGTCTCAGAGCATGATTTATAAAGAACAGATTTATTCCCACAATACTGCCTGTGTAAAGTCAGGATACTATTGCTGAGATCTGGTGAGAAGTTGGCCTCTGCTTCTTGCTGGAGCCATATCACTGCATCTTCTGGAGGAAAGGGACACTATGTCATCTCAAGGACAGTAGAGCAGGGGCTAAGTAACATATCTTATTTAAAGGCCTTCACCTCATTCATGCAGCAAGAGCCTTCACCACCTGCTCATCGCTTTCTGCAAAGGCCCCGTTTCTTACTAGTCTTACATCAGACATTAAGTTTCAATCCCTAAATTTTGGAAGGATTATAAATCACAGGAAACAGCACTTTTTAATTTCATGTGTGTACAATCCCCAAGTAACATTAACCATCTCAACCTTTCTTAAATCTCCCAGAAGTCATTCAGTTAAGGACAGAATTCTGTGGTCCAAAATTCATTGAGATGAATGTTTCTACATTTTTTTAAGAACAAAAATATTTATTTGATAAAATAAATATTTATTCATTCAGTCACATGGCCAACATATACATGATGAATGTAAACATTTGAGAAATTCAATATCCAGTCTTTTGGAAAACCTAGTTCTGTTCCTCTGTTCACTATGAAACACCTCTCTCTCTCTCTCTCTCTCTCTCTCTCTCTCTCTCTCTCTCTCTCTC
>NW_021604601.1:1479988-1524350 GCF_004785775.1 Grammomys surdaster | reverse complement strand
CTCTCTCTCTCTCTCTCTCTCTCTCTCTCTCTCTCTCTCTCTCTCTCCATCCTGTTGCTAAGGAAGCTGCTGGGCCTGAACATACTCAGATCCCTTGCAAAGACATTTCAGAAGTGGAAAGACTTTTGAGAAACATATGTGTGTGTGTGTGTGTGTGTGTGTGTGTGTATACACACACATATATATAGTGGTTTTCATATTGTCTCAACTTTAGTATGGAACATATATTCGGAAGATAATTTCATTGAATGGTAGCCTCTGGATTTATGGTTAAGGTGGGCTTCTATGACAAATTTCACTGACTTTTTATATACATTCCATTTGTCTTAAGGAAAAGAAATTTTAAAATTATGTTTATCAGTTCTCTAAGAGTTTCGTACAATGTGGTTTGATTATATTCACCCCGTTCCCTGACTCTTCCGAGATCCACAGCCCTTTCCCATTCACCACGCTCCCAGCTTTGTGGCCTTTATTTTTTAAACCCACCAAGAATAGTTTGTGCTGTCCTAGTAGTCTTGGATATGAGGTCTTCCATTGCAGCTTGGTTGGCTTCCCAGAGGCTACACCTTAGAGAAAACTGACAATTCTCCCCACAGCTAACAACTACAAGAGCTCCACAACTACAAGATGGGTGGCAGTTCCTACCCAACATTAAATATCATATTTATTTATGCATTTGATATATGTTTATGTATGTATACATGTGTGTAGATACCCATGGAGGCCAGAAGAGGGTATCAGAGGCCCTGGCCCTGAGGTAGCCAGGTAATGGTGAGATTCCCACTATGGATGTTGGGAACTAAACTCTAGTCTTCTATAAAAGTAATGGGCAGTCTTAACCGCTGAACCACCTCTCCAGTCCCAAGGCAAAGGAATTCTTAAATATTTTTTTGTGAAGTTCACAATTTTATGTGAAACATGAACCGCAGTGTGAAAATCTTCATAGCTGTGGTGATCAACAAATCATATTAGGTGTGACTTGTGGGTTTGTTAAGTGCAAACAGGCACCTGCTGTTCATGGAAGCCACTCTTCCTGTGACGACACTGTCCTTCTGGATCTCCTCCTTCTCTAAATGTTAGTCATTGCCAAGAGAACAATCACAGTCTCTGGAAAAGGTACTTTGCTGTCTATCATGGGCACACCTGACTTGTAGTATGAGGACAACTCTTGCCCAAAGGAAAGTCCCCTATCTAGTCTCCTTGGGATAATGTTGCAGACAGCAGACATACTAGCCACTAGGTGGCTTACAAATGACATATTTACTTCTCACAAGTGTGAAAGGTAGGAAACCCAATATCAGAGCAGACAGGTTTCGTGTCTCAAGAACACTCCCTGCTTCAGAAACAGTGGTCTTCTCCTTTTAACCTCACACTGTGAAAGAGACAAAGAAGTACTTTGGGGCCTCTTAGGACACACTAATCTCTTTGTGAAGGATGCATCCTTGTGTCCTCTCAAAGGTACCACATCCAAGTACCATCACCTGGAGGACTGGGTCTCAACTTGTAAGTTTTAGAAGGCACAACATTCAACATACATATATGGATATGTGTGTATGTACATGTGTGTGTATGCATATATATGTATGCATATATACATACATACATGTATACATGTATTGTCCCATAGAATGATGAGGTTGGGTTACCCATATCCAGCAGCAGAGCCAGCCCTGGTCTCCAGGATCACACTACTAAATGTGGCGACAGGACTTTTGTTGATTTGTAAAAGTGTATATATATATATATATATATATATATATATATATATATATATATATATATAGAGAGAGAGAGAGAGAGAGAGAGAGAGAGAGAGAGAGAGAGAGCACGCACACTATGGATATAGATGCACTACATAGATTATATTACACAGATCGTTTGCTCTCCATAAAAGGATGCACTGTTTTCCAGGTTATATATGGGTGATGTGCGCTTCTAAAGAACATCAGTGTAAGCAGGTTGCTGGCTCTGCACTTTCTCAGGAAATAGCAGTCTCTACAGCTGCCCTCCCTGCTTATCATTGCCCAGAGAAATAGGAAATCCTCTTGACCCTCCTTTGAAGATTGGTTTTGCATCATTGACTATTTATAAAACTAATGAGGCACTTAGTGCCTGCTCCCCCAGTACCGAGGCTTTAAGCTTCTTCCTGGGTAAATATGAGTCATTATTTTCCTTGTGTGATTAGAAGGGCTCTAATTCACTTCCTATTCTGCTTAGCTTATTTGTTACCTTTTAGTAATTATGTCCTAATGCTCTTGGAAAGCGACTCATTTCCTTTTTGAAGATGTGTTGAATTTTTATAATGGACTTCACTTTGATTTTTTTAAAAAATGATTTGCCCCATAAAATGATGGGGTTGGGTTATCCATGTCCGGCAGCACAGCCAGCCCTGGTCTCCAGGATCACACTACTAAATATTGCGACAGGTCTCTCGTTGATTTGTAAAAGTAGAGGTTAAAAAAGAACCCTGCTTCCCGGCATGTGATTTGCTATTCCTCCCATGGTTCATAATTCTTCAAAAAAAATCTACAGAAGGCTTGTCCTTCAGCTCCAATGTCAAGGGTTTGAGGCTTCTCTTGCTCTCCCACATGCTTTAAAGAGGTCTCACTAACACAGCTGCAGTCCCCTAACGGAAAGAATGGAAAGGAGAAAATGGGTTCGCAAGAGGCAGCATTTCTGCAGGGAATTTAGATTTAATGCACGCCTCCTATTTTTCTAAGAGCTGTTATAACTAAATAGTGACACATGGTTTGTGTGAGCTATTTCCAAGAATATCATCACGGCCCCTGAACAAGAGGCCTTCTCTTGAACCCAGACAGCAGCTCCATAGCCAAACTCTTCCTACAAGCGTCTGTCTGCAGTAAGAGGGCCTCGGAACCAGTTATTTGCCTCTAGTCCAGGTTGTTGCCTGGGTCCAGGGCATGGACAAGAAAGCTTCAAAGAAAGACAGAGGAAAGGGGAGAGGGAAACTGAGTACACACTGTTTCTTTCCTTATCTAGACTCTGGGTTTACTAAATTAAATGTTCCTCTCTGGCCCATAATCATCTTATTATTTACATGTGGGGGAAAGATGCAAAACTCAGTTGACCTTCATGATCAGGACAAGGACACAGAGGAAGCCTGTGCTGAGTTTAATTTAATGTTCTATAACAAACAAGGGGGAAAGATATAGAGATACTGATTTTGAGGGAAATGTTAATTACCCGAAGCTTAATTACAGATAACATCATGAGAAGAATACATAAACGGATTGAAATGCAGCCAAGGCATTTTTCCTAAGAACATTAAAAATGATTGTTGTTTACAATTCACAAATCGCACAGACATAATGCTGAGATGGGAAAAAGCAGGGCCAGGCTAGAAGGAAGACGAAGGCTGAAGATTTTTAGAACCAGCTTGGGAATTTAGAAGTCAGCTCGTGTCTCCGGAGTAAACGAGATTCCGCACATCTTTAAAAGTAAAAATTAACAGATCACTGGCAAGCGTGTCGAGATAACATTCCAGGAGACGACAGGACCCAAATAAAAATAAATAATGTATAAGTTCTTAGAGTGGGAATTACAAGAACAAGAGATCTCAGACACACACTTCCTTGTAAGTACAATAGAATCGAAGGAAAGACAGGCGCCTACATTGACATCACCTCATTACTGCATCCACCTTTTCAGTCACTGCTGTCTTCCCTTGCTGGATGAATGGCTCACACTTATCTAGCCTACTCTTTTGATATGCTCTTTTGTCTTTTAATGACCCATTACCCCGGGAGGTGAGCTTTGAAAGAACAGCCTGTAGTTTTGCTAGGAGAAGTTTGCTTCCCCTACACCAACACCCTACTCCCTTCCAAGACTGATGTCATTCCAGGAGGGCTGTTTCTCTTGAAGGAAAAAGGAAGTGCCTTGCATTCTTTCATTCCCTGGAGTCCTGCTGACACTTGTACTTGGGAAAGATTCAACTTCCCTGTGTCCCAGACCCTGGCATCAGCTGAGCTCATGATTGTTGGCGACTGGGCCCTGATATTGGTGTAGTAGACCTCACCAGAAAGGTGTGGGGGAGAGTAAGTAAACACTGGTACCTTGTAAGTTTTCAGTGCTTGGTACCCTTTCAGAAGAATGGGTTGCACATATGTTTTTTGTGTGGCCCGGGGAAATTGTGTGCATATGTTTGAATAACTTACAGAGGACAACAGCACCCTCAAAGGAGGATAGAGACTCCTGGGCAGGTTGATGCACCTGCTTACTATGGTGGCAGGTTGAGAGACACTACTGATAATTTGTTGAGTTTGATCTGCATAAACATGAAAGGAAGGGAGTGATGGAGGGAAGAAGGAAGGGAGGGAGGATGGGAGGGGTTGGAGGACTCTAGCAGATACCGGTTATTATTGTTTGTTCTGTTTCTTTATAAAACTTTTCATCCCTCTTTCTTTTAAATGAAGGAAATGAATGCTACACACTTAACCATGTTAAAACAAAAATTAAGAAGACTAGAGAGATGGCTTAGCACTTAAGAGCATACCTGCTGATATGTTTATAAAAAGATAAAGAGATAAAGAGAGTATGTCCTGTGGGTGTGTGGAGAGGTATGGGGGAAGGGGATGTCTCAGCGGGCCCAGGCCGAGGCATCTCTTCCCCCTGAGGGACCAGCCATAGAATAGTATAGCATAGAATATAGTTTATTCAGGGCATGGGGAGGGGAGCCAGGAGGGTAGTAGAGGGAGAGAGAGAGAGAGAGAGAGAGAAAGTAAAGAAGTAGAGAGGCTGGCCATGAGCACATGGAGAAAGTGGGGGGGAGGGGAGAAGGGGTGGACACAGGGAGAAGCAAGAGGCAAGAGAGAGCAAGAGATCAAGACAGAAAAGAGAGGGCAAGCAGCTCCTTTTATAGTGGGCTAGGCCTACCTGGCTGTTGCCAGGTAACTGTGGGGAGGAGCATATCTGTCTGTTGCCAGGTAACTGTGAAGGTGAAGTTTAGAATACTAACACCTGCTTTTCAAGATCTGGGTTCAGTTCCCAGAACCCACATGGTGGCTCACAATGGGCTGTAACTCCAGTTCCAGGGCATCCAACACTTTTTTCTGGCCTCTGTGGGTATTACATGCACAAGATGCCCACACATACATGCAGACAAAATTTCCAAACATATAAAAATGATTAATTAAAACAAATAAATTAAAGTTAATTCAATGGCATTTGTTGTGTAGCCACCAACTATATGTAGCTCTAAAACATTTTCATGATTCCAAAGCAAAGCCCTGTTCATGTTAGGAGTTTGCCACTACCCTATCTTCCAGCCCCCAGAAATTACCAGGCTATTTTCTAGCTCTGTGAGTTTGCCTGTTCTGACTATTGCACGTAAATTGAATTATGCAATATATAAAATTTACTGTCTTGCTTTTTAGCATGGTTTTAAACTATATTCACATTGTATTACATATCAGTACTTATATGAGTAAATACAGCCATTTATTGACAGGCAGTCTGTTGCCACCATTTGGCTTTTGGAAAAAGCAGCATGAGGCTTTTTTTGAGAAGGTTTTCTAAGAAATCATTGGAGAAAATGAAAATATAGAATTAACTGAGGGCAAAAATAAAAAGACATAGAAACGACCTTTATACTGCATAAACAAAGCCTTTGATTCAGAATATCTTGTGTACTGCATAAACAGGGCTTTTGATTCAGAAAGTCCTCAGCTTTTTAGAGCATGGCTCAAGAGATATCTCAGCATTTAAGAGCCTTGTCCTGCTCTTGGAGAAGACCCAAGTTCTATTCTAAGAGCCCACATCAGGCAGCTCACAGCCACTTCTAACTCTAGTTCCAGACGTTTCATGACACTCTCTTCTGGCCTCCAGAGGCACTGGCTGTACATACGTGTATACAACTACAACACTACATACACAGACTTCAAAACAAAATAAAAACTTCTAAGTTTTTAATTTGAAATTTTAAAATAGCCTCTATTGTGCTAGGCAGAATACTCGGGTTAAGTGTCGGGGGGGCGGGAGGGAATGACCATCCTGGAAATCTTCAAGAAGAGACCACATTCAGAGGATTTGGGGCCTCCTTGTCATCCTGCACATCTGTTAGGACACATTCACAGGACAGTCTCAGCTTTGTTGCTGTCACACAAAAGATACAGGGCCCCAAACCCACCAATAGCACAGCTACTGTCAGTGCCCTATGAGGGGACCTTGTTTTTATAAATTCATTTTGAAGACCCAGGGGTCCCTGAAGTATGCTCATCAGAATTCCCCAGCCTCTTATTCCCACTGGTCTCTTCCCAGTAGCCAGCAGGACCCAGTGAGATCTCAGATAAGCCTTCCTAGAGGAGACACTCTGGTACCCTGGGAATCCTCTGCAAGCTGTGAACAGACATCAATTTCACTTATTTATAAACTGCTTTTTATTTTTAGGCAACTAAGCTGCATGTCTATGTGTGGGGTGTTGTGTAATATTAGGATGCATGCATGCATTGTGGATGACTGACTCAGATGATGAGATAGCCATCCCGGAGTGTACTTCTCTCTTTGCAGAAGGATCATCCAAGTTTTCCATCTTTTCTGACCTCACCAGGGCAACCTGCCTTAACCCTGGGTCCTACCAGACACCCGCCCAATAACACCAGCTGGTTCCCAGTCATTCCTGAGCTTTCAGCTAGAGTATCTTCTACAGCTTCAGACTTTTTACATTTGAAAATCATTTCTGGTAAAGCATGGATAAAATAATCTAATTTCATACACATTCAGATTCCTATGGTGATTATGCATTAGAGTAAAGCTAAATGACAGCGGGCCAGCATCTCTTGTGTCTTAACATATCAGAACGTTAAATTTTAATGAGAATTTCTAATTCAAATTCTTAATTGGAAATTAAGAATTTATTTGAAGTTATTAAAAATAAATTTGAAATGGATTAGAGACTTAGACCTTAAAGGCTTTGGAGAAAGGCATTTTACAAGAGGATTGCAGAAGGGGTGAGCATGTTTTTAGTGCCCTGGGTGCTACGCCTGAGCCCGGACCACAGAGTCCTTCATCTTTGAGTTTCGCTTCCTCCTTTGGGGTCTTCAATTTAGGGGATCCCAGAGAACCTTTCCTTGGAGCTTGGTGGCAGGGATGGAGAGTCGTGTGGACAGTGAGGATAAAAGTACGTAGCGTCCACATGGATTGGACATGGTCCTGTAAGCCCAGACACCAGGATCCTGTCTCTTCCGCTGCTCTGTGCTCATTTTTCATTCCCTCAGGAAGTGCCTACCACATGACTTATTCGTCTTCCCTGATTGGCTGATCCGCTACAGTACCCTCCCCCATCCCCCAGTTGTAAATCCCTGAGTAGGGGAATTTGTTCAGCTGCAAGGTTTTGTGGCATATAAAAAAGAAGTCTAACATAGAAGGCTGGGGCAACATTGCTCATCAGGAAGAAGCTACAAGAAAAGTGTGTCAACTAACTAGGTGGCTTTTTATCAGGGAGACTATTTGCGAATGTTGAAAAGTAGAAGCCCGTTTTCGTGAACTGAAAAATCAAACTGCTTTTGTGACGAAATTGTCTTCTATGGCTGAGCTAGAGTCATTGAAGGAATGAGTTTGTAAAAGGCATGTAAAAGAGTCAGTGACTGACCCCTCGGATCCCGCCATTGGGAGATCACATAATGGAGACACATGGTGGTACTCATCTTCTGAAAATTACAGCCTTGTCTCCTCTAGAAAGATGCAATGACCCACATGGATAGATTTAGAGAGTTGCACACTGAAGGCTGCACCTGTCTACAGCCAGGAACCTGGCTGAGATAAACTCCCAGTGACAGCGTAACACCGCTTTCAATAAACCCAATGGAGAAATAAAAGAAGAGGAGACAAAATGAGCAGCAAACTGAGGTGATTTAGCCTGACCTGCCTATAGCAAAGAGCTTCCGACCACCAGCCCCTGTGCCTGCCAGGGAGGAGGGAGGCTAGAGGAATGAGAAAGTGCTTGAAGGATTTGGGTATAGGGATACTGGAAAAAAACTAAGGAAAAGTGGGGCCAGAGCTGTAGCTTGTTCTGTACCTAAAGGCCATAGGTTACTCTTGTTGCTAAAGTACATTGCCGCTGGGACATGATGGGAACTTCAGGAGATGGGGCCTCAGAGATGAAGTCTAGTCACTAGAGATATGCCCCTGAAGGGGACACTGGGACCTTAGTCTGTTCCTCTTTCACTTCATTTCCAAACTGCTCTGAAGCAAGCATCGTGCTCTGCCACATGTCCCCAACATTGTCCCCAAACACGGGGGCAGTCAAGCACAGACTAAGGGGACTGCCAAGTTTTTTTTTTTTTAAAGATAAGAACATCCTAAATTTACAAAAGAAAAAAATAATAATAATATGATTGAAGTGTGTCCCTGATTTCAACCCAGGGAAAGAGGAGGAAGAGAGATGCTGTGACAGCCTGCCCACAGTCCCTTCAGGGTGAAGAACTTGCTAGTTCAGCTGCAATAGAGCTGCTTGCTCCAGACCTTCAGTTACCAAGCCCTGTGTCTTAATCCCTCGCTGAGGAGCCACTAGTACAGGGGAGGACACCGCCTCTAGGTGGCTGCTTCAAATGAAACAGCCACCAACGCAGCTGGTGACTTCCCATCTTGAAAAGACCCTAGAGTGTGGCTGGGGGATCTGCTGAAACTCAGTCACAGCTCAGCTTCTCCCTCTGTAGATCCTGCTTCCCCGGGCTTCTCCTTTCTGGGAGTGTTGATCACAGGGGCACCTTCAGAAACATTGGCATGCTGAGTTTCATCTTAGTGGGCACCTCCTTGGAAGCCTGACCCTTGACCCCAAAGGAATGGGTACACTGTGGACTAGAGAGTTGGATTTGTGTGATGTTGGGGTTAGAGAACATGCTAGTAAATCCCTTCCTGAAGAAGGGCATTCCTAATAATGATGGAAACGTATCCAGGACAACCACTGTGGGTGTGGGGGCGGGGATCATGATCTATATGACAATAAAAGTATTGTTTTCTTGTTTTAATGAAAATAATCAATGTTTTCAAGTCATGTACATCTTAATAACACCCAGTTATACTTTCATAAGTAGTTTACGTGGAATTAAACATGTTTTTTTTTCAAGGTTAGAAATATGAAGCATGCATGCTTTTTGAAGTTTTAAGTATTCCTAAGTCAACTGTTTGTTTTGAAGCCATATAGACTATTGTGTTTTGTAACAAGCCAGGATGTTTAGAAAACTCATAACCTTCTTCAAAATGTTTAGATAAAATTAGCATCGTGTTATTAAAAATCGGTAACGTAGGTAAAATCTATGGCATAGTAACCAAAATGAAAATTAAGTAGGATTATGATTCTGTTGTAGAAACAAATTGTTTTTATCTGTACACGGTTAGAAAGGGCTGAGTTGTCGTATCTTCACTGTGTCCACAGTGACTGCCACTAAGGGACAAGATTGTAAGTGATTTCTAGATCTTCTTCTGTACATTGCCCAAATGTTCACAAACAACAGTGTGGTTCTCTTGTCAGTGATAAACATAACAGCTGAGGTTAATGTTGAGATAGACACGTGGAAGCAAGGCATGGGTGATTGATGGAGAGAGAGTTTCTCAGGCAATATTTCACTCTCACATGCATATATGTTAACACAAATAATTTCTATAGTGATTAGTTGTTTGAAGACTCTAGCTTTAGAAGTTTCTAGCCTCCTAAAAATTTCTCAAGATTTTTATGGCTTCTTATTTTTATTTTCCTGATCCAAAATACACTCTTCAGCTCTCATGAGAATTGTTTTTCCCGATGGGGAAAGTATATTTTTGCTTCACTTTTAGAGAATTGTGCTTTCTGTCAAACTGGACAGAAACAGCTGAAGCTTCTGAATCCGTCAGAAGCCATGGTCAGGACTCTGTGAACACAGACACCAATACTTTCTCCTCTAGGTTGTAGGTTAATCGTGTTCTGCTCGCAGGTAGACACCATGGAATTTTGGTTCCACCATGCCTGTAGCCTGTGACTGTCAAGTCTCCTGTGCCTCCTTTGTCTTAGACAGAGGTTCTCTAATAGAAAGGGTGGGATGATTATATGTATTAAATGGTGTTTGTTAGAAATAGCTAGCATGGTAAGGTACTAGAGAGGCTGAGAGCCTTGTAAATGTTCCATCCTTTAAGCAATCCCAATCACTAAAGGTCTGGATAATCCTGGAGAGCTGGCTATCCACAGTCTACATTGGAAGCCTGAAGAAGCTTTTTCTAATGTCAGTGAAGGAATGCAGAAGCAGCAGCAGAAGAGATGAGCTTCCCAGCAAGAGTGAGGGCAAGCAGGCAAAAAAATAAAGCTTCCAGGATGCACTAAGTGCTGGGTTCAATCTTCAGGACTGCAGAAAGTAAAATAAAGTGGAAAAATCTTAGAGATTCTGAGCAGACAGAGTGCCAAACATAGATGCTCATATTCTGTGGGTTCTTAGCAAAACACAGAGAAAGAAGAAGTCTGTTTTTGTGAATTTTAATCATTTTAATTGTTTTCTCCTATTGTGTTATGCTTTATAACACAGCATAAGACAGCAGGAGGGAGCATCTTGGTGGGCCCCCGCCAAAATGTCCACTTGAGGAACCACATCATGCAGACAGGCCTAGTATAAAGACTTATTGTGGGGGTGGGCGGTTAGGGGAAGGGGATCTGGAAAAGGGATAGAATCAGAGAAGGACAGAAAGAGAGAGAAGAGAGGAAGAGACCGTCTGGGAACACACGAGGACAGAGAGAAAAAGAAGGTAGGGAGAGAGAGAATAGGAGAGAGAGAGAATAAGAGAGAGAGACAACTGGGGTGCAAGCGATCCTCTTATATACCTGGTCCTCACCTGGTGGCCGATGACGATGTAAGCTGTTGCTAGGCTGCTGTTGCTAGGAGCCTAGTGAAACAGTCTCTAAGCCAATAATCACTACTTAACATGTTTGCTTCAGAACTTTTAGAGTTTTTTTCTGCTTTGATAAAAATTGACAATAAGACAAAGACTATTTTGTCCAAATGCTTCCTATTATGAAGCTTCCTAAATTCCTATGATGAAGCTTCCAGACTATGAACTAATAGGTAAAATGCAAACATCATCTCTTCCTTTTGTTCATTTGATAAAGAGCATCGTGAGCTACTGCTCACAGTAGCTCTTAACCTGCAAGTGGCTTCAGGGTGGCAGCCGCTTACCAAAGACACCAAACTGTCCACCTTACATGCTACTCTACTTAGTTTAAAACAAACCATTTTTGTGTTCCTGTGTTCTTTAACTTAGCACTACAAAAGTCTGTGGTAATTTCATTGCCTCTGCTTCGAACCATTCACAGCTTTCCCCTCTGCATTCAGTTCTTGCAAAGCAGTGTTTGTAGAACCATTTAAAGACGGTAGCATGATAAGCCTGATTTAAACAAGGATTTGCCTCCCTCATCCAACTTAGATCCTGACTTCCTACTCTTTAAAGACAACTACCTTCAACTCTCTAGGAAATTTGTTCCCATATCGCGTGTTTGTCTGGATAAAACTCTATTTGTTAATTATAGACATTTATGAATATCCTACTTACCAGGTCTTAGCTTCTATGTGCACACACACACATACACACACAAACATACAGACACACACACACACACACACACACACACACACAGAGAGAGAGAGAGGGAGAGAGAGAGAGAGAGAGAGAGAGAGAGAGAGAGAGGGAGGTGTCTTTCCTTACTTTTGATAATGTCTAATAACAGTTTTTTTATTCATAGAAATGTTATATTGCTACATGTTTATAATTAAGTAAGTGCTGTTTACAAGTGAGCATGCAGAGGACTATAACCCAGAGTCTTTTCTAGGCTAGTCCTTTCTCTGGGTTGAATGACTGCTGTGTCTCTTAATATGTTTGCCTAATTTCCTTTTTTCTCATCTCAAATTTAGTCCTAAACTTTTCAAAAGAACAACAAAATAGTCTTTCTGATGCTGTCAAATCATCAGATAAATAATTTCCCCTTGGTCTTTATAAACATTTCCCTTGAACTCTGTGCTCTCCTGCTCAAACCTACAGTGTTTGTTCTGGAAACTTCCATCACTATCATACCGGGAATCTCTCCCCCTCTGATCTATTCTGTGTCTGAGTTGCTTCTGGGAGCTCTTACCTTTCTTTATCTTACTTGAATTAGTCTCTTGTTTTGGTAGAACGCATGTGCTAGTACAGTGGTTCTCAAACTGTGGGTGGTGACCCCAAATGGGGGTGATCCAATGACTTTTTTACAAAAGTCGAATATCCAATATCCTGAGTATCAGATATTTACATTACAATTCACAGCAGTAGCAAAATTACAGTCATGAAAAGCAATGAAATAATTTTATAGTTGGGGGTCACCACAAGATGAGGAACTGTATTAAAGGGTCACAGCATTAGGAAGATTGGGAACCACTGCCCTAGTGGCTTCCTGAGAAGAATGATAATGAACCAAATTTTTATAACTTTTTTTCCGAGTGTGACTTTTTGGTGGTCAATATTATATTGTCAGGAACAATCAATTTTCTCTAAGAATCATCGAGAGTCTGACTTTAAATTCCTTGGGTTACTACCCTTCACTGGCCTTCTGATGCCCAGTTGTATGTGGTGGAGCTCTGTCTCCCCCCGAAGTTTTAGAACGTACTCTGAATCCTAAGAGTATCATGATATGGAGTTCTTACTAACTGTGCTGAGCATATGGTGGTCCCTTTCAATCTGTTCCTTCTCATTCCTCATAAATTCTTAGATTTCTTTTTTATACATAATTAATTCATCATCTACTAGGCAAATTCCCTTTTGAAAGTCATGTTAGATATATGAACAGAGTTGATGTATAGCATTGTAATGTTCTTGCTTCTTCTGTTTCTTCCATCTCTTGAAGGTTGGTTGGTTTTCATTTTTTAAGACAGGCTTTCTCTGTGTAGCCATGCCTGTCCTGGAACTCTCTTTGTAAACCAGTCTGGCCTCCAACTCACAGAGATATGTCCACCTTGTGTCCCGAATGCTGGGTTTAAAGGGCATATACCACTACACCTGGATTTAATTAGTCTTTCAAAAATAACTTATCTTCCAACCTGTTTTTAAAATTTATCATTATTAATACAGTTTTGTACTAGTTATTTCTTGTCTGTGTGACAGAATGTCCTACAGAAGCAAGGGAGAAAGGATTGGTTTCTGCTCATAGTTTTGGTGGTCTCTAGTGATGGTCACTTGGCCATGTGTTTGGGTAGAATACCATGCAGCAGAGGTTCTGAAAGGGGCATTTCTCATTTATGGCTGTCATGATGCTGAGAGGAAGGAAAATAACTAGACCAGGTGTAACCTTCAAAAGCATCCCCCGGGGACCAACTTCCTCCTGTTGGCCTCTCAATCATTTCCTAATGTATGGAAAACCACCCAAAGTATGCCTCTATCCCAGGACCAAGCTCTGAACACATGAGTTTCTGGATACATTTCATATCCAAACCTAACAAACTTTTTTCATATTGTCAAAGGATTTATTTTTTTTCTCCCCCCGACCCATGCCGCCCACTCCAGCCATAGTATAGATGCTTTTGTAAGTTATAAAGACATTCATAGTGAGCCTTTAGAACTCTTTTTTCCATTCTCTGAAAATATGTGGGAGTTTAGGAGCTGAAGAGATGACTCCTTGGTTAAGCACTCTTGCAGAGGACTCCAGTTCTGGTTCCAGCACTGACACAGAGGCTTGTAGGTCCATAATTCCAGCTCTATGTGATCTGGAGCCCTCTTCTGACCTCCCATGGACACCAGGTATATATGGTGTAGACTTACATACATGCTGGCCAAACATTGAAACACTAAAGTAAAAAAAAAAAAAAACAAGTAGATTTTCTTTTTAGAAGGAGGAGGAAGAAGAAGAGGAAGAGGAGGAGGAAGAGGAGGAAGAAGAGGAGGAAGAAGAGGAAGAAAATTTTGACATTCCGTCTGGTTTGTTGGTTTCCTCACAAGGCCCATAACCTTTGCCATCTCTTACATACCAAAAATGAATGTGTTAAAACTCTGGCCAGAAGGTCTTGTGCACAGCTGATGCTTGCATCTGCCCAGAGGACCTGAGAATTGCTTTAGAAGAACCCCTATAGTAATCAGACTCTGTACTCCAACTCGTCATCTAATCTCTGTTGCCTGGAAGCCATAACTCTGACAGCAACATTCTGAGAAGCAAGCAGAACACCAAGCAAAGGCCTGAAGAAGGACCTCCTCCTCCAGGTGCCATGATGCCAGATTCCAGGGAGATCCACTCTTCCTGACTCCTCTAAGACTGTTTGTCTTTCACTGCCATGTTCCAGATTTTGGTCAGTGCCTTTTGTCTGCCCTCCTCTCTCCCTTAGCCCTTGCCTGCTTACAGCATTTGAGTTGTTCGCCTTTTAGAGAGCCTTGGACAGGCTAGCAGGACTTAATTAAGTCTGTCCCTGTCTTGAATGGATATATTTTCCACAGCAGAATGCATTCCAGTTGCCTTTCATGTTACAATTGTGTTATGAGAGAGGTGAGGGCAGACTCAATGCACAGTGAGAGTTCTGTGGTCAAAGAATGATATTTATAATTTGACTCTTGCTTCTAGTTTCTTTTGTGGCATATGAAATGTGGTCTTCATTCTGATTTAATTTCTGATTGTGTTTATTATCCAACTCTGCATAGATTTTAAGTTCCCCTTGAAGCTGCTTTGTGCCTCCTGTTTGGTATAGTTCATATTAACCTATTAACATAGTTATGTTACTTGTAGTTACTTATAGATGATAAGTCCCATGGGCAGGGACTATTTCTTACCCATTTTCATATCTTTTACACCCCTAGAACCTGCCAGAATAGCTGTGCCCACACTGGAACTAACAAATATCTGGTGATAAGGGGAGAGGGAAAGGAGAGGGAAGGGGAAGGAATGGAGAGAGAGAAAGAGATAGAGAAATGGAGACAGAGAAGGAGGAGAGAAAGAGAAAGAAAGGAGGGAAATGGAGACAGAGAAGGAGGAGAGAGGGGAGAGAAGAGGAGAGAGAGAGAGAAAAAGAGGGGGAGGGAAGGAAGGGAGAGAGAGAGAGAGAGAGAGAGAGAGAGAGAGAGAGAGAGAGAGAGAGAGAACAGGAGACCATGCATTTTCCCATAGTCCCTTGTGACCACATAACTAGAGAAATTCCTGAAGGCATGTTGCATGCCATAGCATCTTTCGACTAAAGCACTTGTGTACTTCTAAATGAAAGTCATCTAATGCTGAGGGATCTGCACAGGGATGCGAGTAGTGATTAGGAGAGAGTTCAAAACTTCTCTCTCTTCCTCTGGCTTATCTCTGAAAAGTGCTTGCCTGGTTACTAAGTCCACTTGCAGCCTTCCACTTATAGCTAGGTGCCCCTTAGACTGTGCAGAAGAAGGGGAGGTTTGCTTCTGGTAGTCCTAAGAGTAAATATTCTTTTGGCCAAACAAATTATTTGATAAACAATGGGCAAATATAATAGAAATGGTACTCCTGGTAGAATTTCCAATATGCATTAAACGGATTTAAGAGAGTACCCATGGAAACTAATTATGATTTCTTGGATAGTTTCTCTTGGGGAAAGCATTTCAGTTGCAAATGACTAAGTTCTATGTAAACTTTTGTAACGTGTTCAATCATATAACAAGGACTAGTGTATTGTGTTTGCACTCCATCTGGGGCTGTGAGAAAAGAAAAAAAATCAAATCATCAACTGGATAATATCACCACTGGGAGCAACAAACCCAAAGCAACCAAATCATCTGTAATACGGAATATCATGCCAGACTGCAGATAAACATGTTTTACACAGTCTGTGACATTTGTAGAGTGGCTTGGAGTCTACCAGAAAAAAACTGTTCGAACACAAAACTGGGAAGACGGTAGGGTTAGGAAAGGCGAACCCAGGTCATGGGAAGTGAATAGGAGCAAAGCATATTATATAAAAATTTTCAAAGTTTAAATTTAAATTATTTAAAATATAAATAATCTCAAGCCCACAAGGAATTGGAAGATGTAATTAATAAAAAGTTCTCATGTGCAAAATATGCCTTGAAATTGTATTGCATGAATCTACTAGGCTGTATTTTCTTATTCCCAGGGAACGAGATACTTTGACATGAATTCAGACAAAAAGGTCAATGACGCCATGCTGTACAACACTTCCTTTACAGTAGTTTAGCAATCGCTCAGAACCTTTAAAAACGCGGCAGAGCTTCATGAATGCACTGAGAGTGGATTGGTGGTGGACATTCTTAGATCATAGATTTGTGCTTCCTAGAAATTTTCTATTCTTTTTCTTTGGAATATACTATAATATTCAACGCAGCCCTTCAAAGTGAAATGAAGACAGAAGTTGGACTTTCAGAATTGTGAAACAAACCCTTAACACACGGGGGCGCAATAGAGCCATTGCTATTGGCTTGTGACTGGGAATACAAGAAAACAAAATCAGTGACTGGGAACACAAGAAAACAAAGCAGGCGGTTGGTTTCCTCAAAAATAATCCAGATAAAGACGAAATTCCCTAAAACTAAAATCATACGGTCAAAGGCTCTATGCCCAATTATATATCTTTGAGTGACTGAGTACTTTTTTTCATTTCACATCTGTAGACATACACAATTATTTTGCTAATGTCTTTAATAATGCTTTTTATGTTATTGTGAACTTATTGTTGATTTTCAGTAAAGACAGCACAGGCAATTACCATGTAGCAGAATAAACACATAGATATCATTAACATATGGTTGACAAATGAAAATTATATGTATGTGTTTTGTCCATTATGGTTTTTCTATAGGTGTACATCATGAAATGATTAAATCAAGCTAAACAGGACATACTTATCAATGACCTGCATGTTTTATTTGGGGTTTGCAAGAATTACTGACATTGCTTTGCAATCCATTGCTGCGGGGGCACAAAAATAATTAAACGAACCTCCAAACTAGGAATCTATAATTGTCAGTACTTATTTTACTGAGGATTTTGTTTGCTTGCTAAATGATTCTATTATATGAATCTTTTCCCCCTGCTTTCTTCCTTTGCAAGGGAGGGGGCTGAGGTGGTTGCTCAGCTTTTGGTTTTTTTAAAGAATTTAACACATGACTAAAGTGTTTACATCACTTACCCCTCCTCCCCCTCCATTTATTCCCATGATCCTCTTCATATTCATGACTTCCTCTAGTTTATTACTGTTATATATATACACACGTTTCATATATACATGCATACATACATACACAGCCTACTAAGTCCTTTCAGTAATTCATATGTACATCTGTTTAGGACTTACTGCTTGGAATTAGGCCATCTATCAGGAAGCTCGTCCCTAGGGAAGCCCGTTTAGATCTCTCGATCTCTCTCTCTCTCTCTCTCTCTCTCACTCTCTCTCTCTCTCCCTCACCTCCTCCTCCGCAGCCACTGATTACTGTAGCTCTTCATCTAAGGGCAGGTCTCTTTGAATTGAGTTCTTCCATTTTATAGAGCATCTGTACTTCCAACGGAAGGGGCCGTCAGAGTCTTTCACGTTATAAAGCATAGGTTACTGGTTTATCATCATATTTGTACATTAAGTAAACTTTATTTATGTTTCTTAATAAGTGAAAGGTGAAGCACTATGCTGAATTGCTAACCAAATACTTCCTTTAAAAATGCAAAAAGTCTTTAACCAACCACCACCACTACCATCGCCACCCCCCGCCCCCCACCAACCCCGAACCCTGTTGAAGCCCAAACCTCTCAAAGTGGTTTGCAGATGGTGACAAACATTAATACCTTTTTCTCTTGGTACTCTTAAGAATTTATTACCCACAAGAGGAATCGTGTGCTGTCAGTAAATAAAAAAAAATTAAAATTAAGGGCTATGTTTAAAATCTTATTTCCTAAGAGTCTAATGTTCTCAGGGATTGGGCACAAATTTTCAAATGGAAATGTCCCTCCCTCTCTTCAAAGGAGGTGTGAAGGCCCTACCTCTGACCCTCGTCCTACCTCATCCTTCACCTCAGCCTCCCAGAAAATCTGTCAATTTGTAAAGCCTCCTTGCTCCGGAGATAAGGGTGGATTGAAGATATTACCTGCCCGGGTGTATTCTGTACAGTAGCACAGCCCTTCCGTTAGCCTTATCCTCCTGACCTTGACTCGCTGCCTAGGCCCGCTGCTGCTTGCGCTAGGGAGCTTTGCTCGCACCCTGCTGAGAAAATGGACCTGGATGAAGTGGGAGACACTCAGCTTGGGATCCAGGGAGTCCACAGGTACTTTTTCATTCGCCACCATCGCCTCCCTTTCTTAGCAACAAGAAGTCTCAGGCCTTTCATACGAGCACCAGATGCCACAGGTAACTTAAACATACAAAGCTGCATGACATGATCTTCAGACTCCCTTATCCCTGGTTTAGGGAGAAGAGATCATAGGACACAGGGACACAGGGTCACACGAGGGGAGCAGGCCACCGACAACCTATTCTGCTGGGCTACACCGCACTGTCCTCCACAGTGATGAGCTCAGAAGAAGGTGTTTGCCCTGAAGCATGTCCCTTAAACGTGGTAATTATTTCTCTTCAAAGGGAAAAGGCAGTAAGCAGCACCCGCTGGCTCACCAGCTTTTGCTCCTTGATGACAACAGTGGGTTCGCCTGATTTCCTATTCTCCGCAATCACTGAGGAGAGAAGAGGCAGCCATTAGCAGGGGGGCCCAGTTGACCTCCAGCTAAACTGTTGTTCCTTTCCCTTCCTGCCTTTCTTTCAGACTGAGAGGGGGAGGAAAGAGAAGCTCTAGCTAAAACGGAAAGGTAAAGGCCCACAAGCAGGTGCGGGCTCTCTGACAAAGGATATAAGAATCTTAAGGGGACATTTTTAATCTGACGGCTCTTCTAGCTGCCCAGCCTTTGTGAATAGAAAAATGAATTATTACAGCTGTTCATCCCAGGAATGTAGTCAATAAGCAATGAGCTATAAGTCTATTTGTTCTACAGTTCTTGAATTTTTTTGAGTCTGTATTATTTAATGTTTTTTAAAGTCTCAAAAAATATTCAAGGCAGAACGCTGAGGAGTTTGCTCTGACACACTGACACCGTCCCTGTTGGTAGCTTTTCCCGGGAAAGCCTCGCAACCAGGTGACAATCAGCGCATTTCAAATTGCTATGGTTGACTCTTGCTAGGTCAGGGATATGGCCCTCCAACCCCAGGATGTAAATCGGAACGAGTCAAAGCTCAGTTCGATGTCACCACAAAGAAACTCCTCTCAGGCAGTAAGTACAGTTTGAAGCTTAGGTGAAAGTACATTACTTTCCAATGATCGGTATTGAAAATAAAGCAGCAGACAATGAGAGCCGTTTGAGGAGATTGGATGCTCTCTTCTTATAACTTTTGGAGCATTTTATGTCCCCGGAGAAAACCTTAGAGGTGTTTTTCAGTGGTGCTGTGTAAGATGAATTTCTCTTAATCGTCTACCTCACTGCTATTACGCATGAGTTCAGCTCGAGGAGTCAAGGAGACGACATAACAGCTAATAGCACGCGCTGCTAATGGCGGCTGAGTAGCTTAGGTTAACATAAACCCAGTGGGCTTGGAGGTGTGGGGCTGGCTACAATTACTCTCAAGTAGAACCCAATTAAAGGCAGAAAACCATCAATGCCAGTAATAGCACCCTTCATACGTGTCGCCAAAAGACGAATTAAAAATTGTCTTTGTTAAATACGGTGATTTTACTTGCAATTGAGAATAACTTCTTATGCAGTGAAAATTGTGATGTCCCTTGACTGGGTGTTCCTAGTGATGAACGTTACATATACCGAATACCCCTGTGAGTTTTCTAAATTTACTACTAAAAGCTGGACACAAGCTGTAGACCAATCAAGGTTCTATACGTGTTCGTTAACGGGCTATGTAAAGATATTGTCTTCTTTTCATTCAATTTTTGACACATTATAAACTCAAATCTGAATCAGCGGTGTCATTTGCCTGTAATTCCAGCAGGAAGATCACAAGTTCAAGGCCAGCCAGGACTATGTATCAAAGTCCAAGAAGTTTGGGCTACTACATAGTAAGATCCTTTCTTAAAGAAAAAAAAAGGATGTATATGTCTAGATGCACATATAGTTCTCAAGATCTTGATTTCCACCAGGTCTGAAGATCTTCTGCTGCCTATTAATGTTTGAAAGTAGTGTCCTAAGGCTACAGACTAGCTCAGCTGGTAGAGTACTTGCCTAGCATGCACAAAACCCTAAGTTTTATTCTAACACTTCATAAAATTCAGATTGTACAAACCTGTAATGTCAGCACCCGAGAGGAAGAGGCAGAAGGATCAGAAAATCAGTGTCATCCTCACTAAATTCCTGGCTAGCCTAAGATACCAGAGACCTTGAAGGGGAATGAGGAGTAATGGGAAGAGAGATAAAGAGAAGCGAGAGAGAGCCTGTGTCCTAAACAGCAGATTAGAATTCTAGTCGTGATTTTTTTTTTATCTTTCCAAAGTTTATCATTTGTCAATTGCTTTCTTCCTGCTATCATTTCAAGAACAGACTTTCTGGATTTTAACAAGTCGTTTGTCAAGTTGTTCCCCCACCCTTAGGGATTTCTTGCCTTTATCTCTTGGGTAATAAATTGTTTTTGATCTTGCAATCATAAAGATGATTTCCTGTGGTCTCTTAGAGTTTCGTGCTAATAATTATTGTTTGTACATTTGAATATTGAATTCACTTGGAATCAAATAACATGTATGGTAAGAGATAGGCACTCAATTTCATTTGTCCCACCTTAATGACAAACAACCCCTGTACCATTTACTGTAAAGCAAATCCCTTCCCTGTGAATTAAAAGGGAAGTAACCCCCTTACTTAGGATGGTGGTTGCCTCTTTCTAGGATCCCTGTTCTATTATTCCAATTTTCTTGTTCTGTGCCAACAGTATGTAGTTTTACAAGACAGATATATAGAAAGCTTTCCTCCTTTACTCAGGAATCTGCAAAGAGGAGGGGCAAGGAAAATGGGCCATAATGTTAAAGAAATGGTAAACAAAACTTCATTCTCTCACTCAGTCATTCATTCATTCATTAAATATGATACTTACCATGTTTCTGAGAAGTCTTAAGAATAGCTGAATAACTCACAATCACTGTCCCCAAAGAAAGGCCCCTGGGAAGGGAGGCAAGCAAAGAATTCCATTTCCTTCCATTCTGAGCCAAAGCAAAGGCTGCACACCACGCTGTGTACACCTAGGGGAAGGAAACAATCATGCCAGGAACACTTAGACAAATCTTTGCTGTTTTAGCCAATAAATGGTAGCTTCAGGATAGCCTAAAGACATAAACTGGCATTTTTTTTCAGGAGAGAAGAATGGAATTGCAGCCAAGAAAACCTCATACAGGTGTGAAAGTACCCAGTTTATTTCATAAGGAAACATCAAACACAGGAAACCAAGCTAGAAAGGGAGGCAGAGGCCACAAGGGGAAAAGCTCTGTCTAACCAGCTGACCTTGAGCTCTATGCTGTACACAGAGAAAGACTTGGGATTGTAAGCCAAAAGCTAATGCCTCTTTGGTGATGTGTTTGGTCGTGCTAAAGCAAAGGTCAATGGAACGTCGTTGTATCAATGCTGCCCCTGGCAAGGCTGGTTGAGAGGCTGATGTGTTGCTGCTGAGGTCTGCCCTAGGCAGAAGTGAGCCAAATCGGAGACAGTCACAGTCTGAAAACATTCAAAACGAACAGGGCATGATGGCAACGACTGTCATTGTTCATGGAAAGAGTAGAGTGAATGTCAACCAAGTTTCGACCTTGAGATACTAAGTAGGTGGGACAACACTTCCATCTGGAGGCAGCTGACATTGTTGGAGTAGTATTTGTGGGATGACTGTCCAAAGCAAAGGACAGTTCAAGACTTTCGGTTGGATTAGGTCAAGCTGAAGGAGCAAAGGACAACTTGGGCTGAGAGATAAGTAATGAGTTGAAGGCACCGGTTGATAATTATCCACAAAGAAAAAGTGTTTCTAGTGCTCTTGCTCTTTCTTTCTCAGATAGCTGTGAATAGTGGGAATTCTTCAATATCCTAAATCCTTCCTCTCTAGTCTACAGCGGTTACATTGGCTTTTCCAGATCCCTCCGGGTACTCTTGCTTTGCACATGTCCAGCCCTAAGGCATACGTAGGACTTCACAATTCCTTTGTTTTTCATGGGATGGGGTGTGGGGTAGGGGGAGGAGGATTATTGGCTGAATGACTCCCTAGGAATCTAGTCAGTTTAAGATGACTTTGTCATGGGAAAAGTCTCCCCCATCAGAAACATTAAACTCCTCAGCTGGAAGTTTCCATCGCAGTAACAGAAAATGAGGGTTCATATAAGATGTACATCTAGCTGCAGTATCCCCAACAAAAAACAGAAGGGGTTGATGTCCCTGGCTCTGTGGCCTGCCTGTGGTCCTATTCCCCTAACTGAGCTGCCTTGTCTGGTCTCAGTGGGAGAGGATGTACCTAGTCCTGCAGTGACTTGATGAGCCAGGGGAGAGTGATAGACGTGGAGTGGGGTGCTCCTCTTATCAGTGGAGAAGGGGAAAGGGGTGTGAGGGGGGGACCTGTGTTAAGGGGGTACTGTAAGGAGAGGGGACTGACATTGGGATGTAAAGTGAATAAATAAATAAATTTTTAAAAATATGTGCACCTAGCACTTCTCCTTCTAGAACATTCTATTAGCAGCTATAAAGGGACTAGGGAGCCTAGAGTTGTTTATCATGAAGAGAACAGCATTGGGACAAGAAGGACTGAGAGAGTCAAAAGTCAAAGTGTCATGCTGGCGAGGTGCCTCCATGGATGAAGTACGTGCCAAAAAGCATGAAGACTTAAGTTTGGGATCCGGAACCCACATAAAAGCCAGACCAATTTAGAGACCACCTGTAATCCCAGCACTGTAGAGACAAAGACAGAGAATCCTGAGGCAAGTTGGCTAGATAGAGCAAGCAGGATCACCAAGTTCCAGGTTCACTGAGAGACCTTGCCTCAATAAATAAAAGCTTAGGAAAACAACTGAAGTCACTTCAGGCCTCGACATGCATGAGCACCTATATACAAATATGTCCACATATGCACACACACCTTACATATAATAATAACCATAATCAAATATAGAGATAGTTAACAAAGAGACATTATATGCTAAAGTTAGAATAAGATGTGAACATTACATTTCCAGCAAAAAAAAAAACAGAACTGAGAAAATGACTTCTACCGACTTACCTGAATCTGTTTTCTTTAGATCATGAACTACATATGGTACTCTCTCAATGGCTGCTATCATGTAGTAAAAAATTTCAAAAGCAATTGACAAACTTTAGAGATAATTAAAAATGAATAGCTGAATTTGAGATCTTATGCCTATAATCACAGCACTTAGGAGGCTAAGGCAGGAGAGTTACTATGAATTTAAAACCAGCCTGGGCTAAAGAATGAGTTTCAGGCTAGTTTGGGCTGCAGAGTGATGACCTGTCTGGGGGCTGGAGAGAGGGAGGGAAGAAGGGAGGGAAGAAGGGAGGGAAGAAGGGAGGGAAGAAGGGAGGGGGAGAAGGAAGGAGAAAGAGACTGGATATTGCCTTTGCTTACATACTCTATGCATTCCAGGATCCCTCACGTTAGGCTCAAACTCATAATCGATACCTTGAAGATAAAGCATATCATAAGCTACTGTAATGTGTGGTGGTTATTGCCAATTTAGGCCAGATTCCATTGAATCAAACATCAAGGGTATGTTGACTTATGATAGAGGAAGTGAAACGTATCTGAACTGTTTGGTATAAAGAGGCTATTAGCTGAGTGTTAGAAACCCCTTCACTCTGCAGCTGTATATCAATGCCTATTAGACTGAACTTAAATTACAGAGACATAAAACCAATATATGTGAAGATGTAGTTTTTCACTGGACACATTTATATCTGCCCCACTGTACTTCTTGCTTATCCCTAAATAAGAATCACAAAGCCCTAAAATTATTATATAAATAGGGTCAGGAAGCTACTTGTTTAAACTCTTGAATGACACCCTGATCTGAAACAGTCTTTCCTCCGCCAATTAACTTAGGAAGTACTAGAACCTCTCACATTGAACAACACAGAAGCAGATTGTAACATAGTTCTTCAGTGGGTCGGGAGCATCAGGTTTCTTACTAAACACCTCTAAGAGGTCCCAGAGAGATTTCAGTGTTCATCCCCAGTACACAGCCCCAGACTGTGCTTCTCTGAAACAGCACTTCCCACCTCCTGTGGCAGGGTACATGTTAGCACAGCCTGGCCTCTGGCTCCATCACACAGAACCTAGGTTCCTTAGGTGCCTTCAAGTGACTGAGCTGGTCCCTTCCTGCTCTACCGTATAAATGGTGGCGAGTGTGTACTCGGCGCTGGTCTCTCCCCACGCACCAGCTCATTCGCTATCCACTAAGCCTAATAGAGTGTGAATCCTGACTCCTAAAACATCTGTGTTGAATTCTCACCCCCTCCAAGCCAATACTTTCCAGTATAACTTTATTAAGAAATGGGGTTATTGGGCTGGAGAGATGGCTCAGCCATTAAAGGCTAGTCTCACAACAAAAAACAGATGAAATAGGGTTATTGTGGTTATGGTTAATGAGCATGAGCTCACATTCATTGGATATAACTGGAAGAATGAGGTCCCATTGTAGCAGAGCTGAATATAATCTCAATATATTAGCACAAAGGGCCCATTGTGCGCATGTGTTTGTGCGCACACACACACACACACACACACACACTTCTTCAAAGATAATACTGTTGAAGTTCCCATCACAATGGAAGGTGGATCTGATGTCTCCCTAAAGGGGGTACTTTGGACACAATCATTCCTACAGGAAATTTCCCTGTGACGACAAAGGCAGAGTCTGTGGTAGTCAACAAGGAGAGGCCTGGTGATACAAGCCTGGAATCCCAGCTACTCAGGAGGCTGAGGCAGGATAAGCATGAAGTGAAAGCCAGCTTGGACAACTCACTGAGAATGACTCGAAACAGATCGTTAAAGTGCACAGCTGCTGATAAAGCTCACTGGCAGAACATTGCTAGCATGTTCAATTCCCTAGAGCCAGTAAAAATAAATAAAAGTTTAGGAAAGATGCCCATCAAACCACCAAAGGAAAGGGGTAGAACCGACTCTCCTTCACACTCCTCTGATGGAATCACCTTTCCCTCCTCTCCAACTTGAACTTGCAGCCTGCGGGACTATGAACCATAAAATATTAGTTATCTGAAGCATCCGTTTATGGTGCTTTGTTACAGTAGCCCAAGCAATTGAATCCTTAGCCTACATCCCAGAGACTGTGGAGAGCAATGATATTACTACCCCCATTGGGTTCTTAAGAGCAGAATTGACAACTGTCTAAAAGTTAATCATTTCTCAGCTATTCATTTTATAGCCTTCTGGTTCCTAACGTTGTAATTGCCATCTGTGGAGTGAGGAAAGGTCTGATGGAAATGTGTTCTTTACGTGAGTGATGTGCCTCGCACTGATGGATGTCTGATGGATATATCTGCGAGAATGAGGCCCTGTTGTAGGAAAACGGGCGCTGAGCTGTATATAATCTCAACATATTGGTACCAAGGGCCCAATACATAAAGACTCTACTTTGACATTAATCTGATGCCCGTGATAAAAAGACACTAATGACAAATGTTCAAAAATAATCATGGGCGAGTTTTCTGTTCATATAAAGGAGGTGCTCATATGTTTTGCTTCTGTATAGAAAACGGTCAGAACTAGGTATGAAATGTCAGAACATTGGTAAGACTGGAAAGTGACATGATGGCAGAGAGATGCTCTATTATAGAGACTTGTGGGAGAAGAGGAGAAAGAGAAGACACACAGTGAAATCAAATACTGCTGCATCCTGTCCCCTACCTGCTACCTCCTAAATATGTAGTCTTCCGGACATCATTTAACCCTTATACGTTCTATCTGATTGCCTGGGGTGTGGGATAACAATGTCTTCATTGTATGCTTGAATTTAGGGTTAAGAGATAGTATTGGAGGCTGGAGAGATGGCTGAGAGATTAAGAGCAGTTGGCATTCTTGCAAGGGACCCAGATTTCAGTTCCCAGCTAACATGTCAGTCAGCTCACAACAGCCTGTGTCTTTAGCTCCAAGAGAACCAAAGTCCTCTTCCTTTGTGGGCACCTAAACATACACACACACACACACACACACCATGTACACACACCCCATGCACACACACATATACACACACCATGCACACACACATACACACCA
Organism: Grammomys surdaster; assembly: GCF_004785775.1. NCBI lineage: Eukaryota > Metazoa > Chordata > Mammalia > Rodentia > Muridae > Grammomys > Grammomys surdaster. The sequence continues at coordinate 1,498,143 of NW_021604601.1, read as the reverse complement.
TGCACACACATACACACACACCATGCACACACACATACACACACACCATGCACACACACCCCATGCACACACACATACACACACCCCATGCACACACACATACACGCACCATGCACACACATTCTTTAAAGATAATATTATTGAAGTTAACGTCACAACGCCTGGTAGCATGCTCAATAAAACTGTTCAATAAACGGTAGCTGCAAATTTCATATTAGACCTTGTTGTTGCTGGAGGTCACCATTTTCCACTCCAACACTGGGAAACCTGGATGAAAAGTCTGTTTAGCAGAGTCTAAATTAGTGATCATAAAAAAATGCCAAGAAAATAAATTGTTGATATAGCTACTGAAATTTCTTCTCCATCCATGTACCCACACTGTGAACTGAAGTCCTGGGATATGCTGACATTTCTTGCTCTGCACTTTGGATGGGTCCTAGATAGTTAAGCCAAATGTAATTTACTGTTCTGAAGGACAAATTAAAAATAAGGCAGGCTCTCTCTGCTCATGGATAAGTGGCTAGAAGCTTAAGTTTTATACAGCCGAGCGTTCACAGCAAGTGCCCCTTAACTTCAAGGCAGGCCTTCTTTGAGACACTGGGATATCGGCCATGCTTTTGAACTTGATTCCAATCATCACAGTCTTTGTGTGCATTCTCTGAAAGAGGCATTCTGAACCCATAGACACAAGGCAGGCAAGAGGCCCCAGTGTCATCCTGGGCATTCCTTCCTGGAGGGAAAATAACCATAGTCCAGTGTGACTCTGAGCCAGCAGCACGGAAAATGTGCAAGGTAGTTTGGGGGTATAAAAGAACCCTTTATGGAAAAGGAACTAGCCAGCCACCTCTCTCAGTGTAAACAGCAACTTGAAGGCTGTGCCATGAAGTACCTGTCACAAGCAGCCTCTTGCTACCAGGCAGCTTTGAACCTCAGTACGTTTAGCCTGAACTCCTCAAGTCCAACATAAGCATACGTCCCCCTAGAGGTTAATTTGTTCTGGTTTGGATGTAGTGAATTATTCTAGGTAGTACCCATCCATCCCCTCCTGCAACACCTTTTCTCCTTCCGTGTTCCCTGTTGAAATTGCTCATTAATCAGCCTTAAACTGGCCAATGGGAAATCTCATCCACGGGGCTCTAAACTTGACAGGATTAGAACAAATTAGACTGAGACATGGAGTAACAGGCTCGGGTTAGTGCAACAAGCCGGGAATACACAATGCGGTAGGCAGGAACACCCTTGACTGGAGGGGCTGAGGCGCAGCTGTGGATGGGAAGCATCCGTTTGTCTTGCAGAAACAAAAGTGAACCTGAGTGGCTTCGCAGGAGTAAAACACAATAAGGGTGGCTTTTCCTTTTGGAACGCTAAAGCCAAAGATCTGGGCCATCTGAGAGCTGCATGGGATCTTACAAGCATGTATCACTGAAGCCGCTCAGCTCGGCGATGAGTAACCTGGACACTCACTGATGAATGACGTCACAAATAACTCAAACCTGACTCTCTTCTTTCCTGACTTAGCAAATCCATCTGAGTTTTTGGTGTTAGGTATTTGAAGATAAGTTCATCCAGGGGATGAAGTTGCCTTGGAAATAAATTACTGGTCCATTCATCGAGTGACAGGGGCCATCTCACTGGAAGTACAGCCTTAATGGGGCAGTCAGGGCTCTGTTTTACCTCTCCATTCCTGTCCTGGAATAAACCACTTGCTCAGAACCACATAACCATGAGTTTCTTTCTTCTCCTAAAGAGGGACTTTATATTCTGTCCTCAGCTCTGAACATTTGAACTGTGACTCAGCCCCACCACCTGGCATACCTCAAAGAGACACATTTCAAACTCCCAGAAAACTACTCCATAGTCATTTCTTTTGTTTAATGGCAAGCAGTAGTTGGGTTGAAATGGGCCAAGAGTTTCAAAGAACAGGGAAGGGAAAAGTCATGGTTCACTAATAAGCAATGCTGGGAGCCTTCATACCCACAGGATTCAGGGTAGAATCACCAGTCTGTATTTATTTTGAATGGTAAAGTTCCACCTGATGTGAGAGTTTTGGACAGAAGACATCCTTCAAAGTTGAAGTTGAATTTCCATCATGTTAAAGAGAAATGAGGTTAGGGGACTAGTGACCTACTAAAGCCAGCAGCAGTCGGAGAAAGGACAAGGTTAGGTCCCTGGGGCTTGGAGACAACAGTGCCAACTCTTTGACTTCTTTCCATCACCCTGTACCAGAACTTCCACTTGCCACCTTCCAAGTGCTCAGACGTGGAGAAATCGTTCTGAAATCAGTTCACTGGAAACACAATACTGACTCCTTCATTCTCTATCACCAACATAGTCCATTGCCACCTCTCTCTAGACCAGGGATTTCTCATCCTGGGGGGGTCACAATCCTCCTGGGGTGGAAGGACTCTTTCACAGGGGTTTCCTAAAACCATCAGGAAAACACAGATTTTTTTTTTACACTATGATTCACAAAAGCAGCAAAGTTACAGTTATGAAGTAGCGACAAAGAATATTGGTTGGCGTCAGCAGAGCATGAGGAACTGTGTTAAAGGGTTTCAGCACCGGGAAGGGTGAGAACCACTGCTCTAGACCTTTCCTTATCTTCTTCTGCACTGTAGCATCATTTGTTTATATGTCATCTCCTAGGAGATAGGCAAGGTTTGGAGGCTAGAGGTCACAGGTACAGTCCATGCATCATAGCCCTGATTTAATATAATCTACCATCCCATGTGCGATTTTTGTTTCCTCTTGGAAAAAGATCTATTATTCTATTCTATCATTATATCAATTCTATGATTTAAGGATTTGGATGAGGTTTTTAGATCTACTATAGTGCATTCACACTTCGGTTGTTGGAAAGCAGCCCTACTCTAACATAGCTGTTGTGTCTTTGTAGTCATCTCTAAACTCTTTACTGGTGGCTATGCTCGTTGTCCATATCTGTTCACCCACTGTAGAGACACTAAGCCATAATGATAGGACATTTTGAAGTAACAAATCTTTGAATACCTTAGAACAAATCTTTGAATCCTCTGTTCCTTTTGATTGACATGTAATACTTATACATACAAATGAGAACAGTGTGATGTTTTGATTGGTGTACATATTGGATAGTAATCAATTCAGAGTAATTAGCCTATCCATCACCTTAAACTTTAAGTATGTCTTTACAGTGGATGAACCCAAATCTTCTCTTCTAAATACTCTGGGATTTTTTTTCATTATTAGTAGTGATAATCACCCTGCTGTGTATAGAATAGTAGGACATACGCCTCATATCTAACTCTATGTGACATCTTGAAGTGTTGACATGTTGACCAGCTCCTCTTGGGCTTTCCCCTCCTTCCTCAGATGCCCATAACCAACAGTCTATGTTCAACTTCTCTATGCTTGACTACTTTAGAATCCACACGAGTGAGATCATCTTGCTGTTCCTGGCTTATTTTACCTAACATCATGTCTTCTAACTCCATCTGTGGTGTATGAGTAACGGGATTTCAGAGATGAAAAGTGTGAGTATCATTGGGTATCACATTTGGAAAAGAAACCTTGGAGTAGCCATTTAACTCTTTTATACCAGCAGCAAGGACTCTCTGCAGGCACCAGGATGATGAATCAACTAGGAACCCTCTTAGACATGCATAGTAGATTTGAGTCTCTGAGACTCAACAATTTGACTTCCATGGAGGCCACACTGTGGCACACAGAATATTTCAGCCTTCAGCTTGCTGGATGCAGCTGACTCATTTGTACAATACTGTGCCTACATGGTCCTAAGGATAACGGTCTCATTATACTTAATCCTTGGTAGGTCCTCTATACTAGTCTTGACACTGAACTTAATAGTCACCTTGAAACTGTTACTTGTCTGGTGCTGACTTAGCCCACAACTGTAGATCGTCAAGTGTGGACACTGGACTGGCAGTGGAACATCACCTAGGGACTCAATCCAAGTCCCAAGTCTCAATCCAGACCTACAGCATCAGAAAACAAGGGCAGAGGACAAACATCTGTGGTCTCCATTGGGTGATTCGGATATGAGTTTAAACATGAGGGCCGCATGTCTGGAGATGAGGGAAATAGGAATTGGTCGTGTGGATCGCATGTCCAATTTTGAATGACAGCTTTACTGGAGCTTTTACCTGTCGATCCATCAAATTATCTACAGATTGCAGCCTGAGAACAGAAGAGATGGCCAGCCCTCATCGGTCTTGGGTTTTAAGAAGATTGCAGCCTCTGCAGCTGCAACAGAGCCCAGAACTCCCAACTGTTGGAGAGGAGAGTCCAGATGTATGTAGAATGATGAGAAAAACAGCAGTTTCATGAGCTGCAGACAGTGGGTGAAAGACAGGCTGGTTTTTAATTTTAGATATTGTAACAGCCGTTGTGTTCAAGACTTAGAATTATTATAGGGCTGAAGATGTAGCTTAGTGGCAGAGTGATTGCCTGGGTGTGCAAGATCTTGAGTTTTATCCCCAGCACCACATGTGATGACAGAGATTATAAGTTAAATCCCAGCAGAGCCTATTTAGAAGAATACTGTCTCTAAAAATAAAAGAAATTATTGTTTGTAAATTACAACCAGTAGACAAATACAAGGGTCCAGACTTATACCAGACAATAAAGAATGGTCTGGTGACAATAGACACACTTAAGATAGGCACGTGGAGGTGTGATGCATCCCTCTCAGTGTTCATAGTGAGACAAAGGCCATGACAGTCTTGTCCAGGACATGGGAAAGACAAGAGTTATCCTAAACAACCTGTGGGATTCTTTGGACATTCTGTAACTTCCAGCCTTGGGGTTAATAGACCCGTAAAGTTTATAGGAAAGAAGAAGGGGGAGGGGAAAAAACAGGAAACAAAAATTGTTCACACCTTAACTCTAATTTTGACTGACTATTCAATATCAAATGTACTGTTTTACTGTGTGTTGTATTAGTATGATGTTATTTTTAATACTGAGTATGAATATGAGAACACATGGAAACTACGATGGATATGCAATGGCTGATTCGCTGATTTACAAAACATACACCAATGTGCCCCGTAAGCCATGATCTGGCAAAATAGGTGTTGAGGTAAAAGAGTGAAGACATGGTTTCTGTGCAGTGGTACTCAGGTAGGATAGAGACAAAGCAAGGACAGACGACATCTTCCTAAGGCACATGGTGGCCCCTACTGGTTGAGAACTAAAGGAAGGGCTGGGTTCAGAACATTTGATTCAAAGGCAGAAAATCAAATCCACCAAGGAGGCCAGTTTCACTCTTCAGACTTTCCAAAATTAATATTTAGCCCTTGAGAATCCCTTCTCCTGTGCCTCCTTCCTCCCAAACGTTTGTATTGTCTTTCCATTGTGCCCACCACATTGTACAAAGCATGATTTAACCAACACTTGCCTTTCATTAGTATTTAAATAAGAAGAAACATATTTCAAAATAAAGGAGAAAGAAATTACACAGTACCTTTATATTGTTGCTATTAAAGAAATATTTCAACCAGTTATTCTTACTAATACATTAAGGGTGAGCAAGATGTCTTAATGGGTCAAATTGCCACAAACTTGCAACATGAGTTTAATCCACAGAACCAATGTAATGTGGAAGGAGAGAACCAATTCCTCAAGGTGGTCTCCTCTGACTTCTACATGTACATTACAAACACACATGCACACGCAAATGCACACACACACACACACACGCTCACACACACACACATACTGATTTATGAATGCTCACACTTTTGCACACACTAAAATTTTTTAATGAAGGGAATGTGTGGTGAGCATCCCAAGTTTTAATAGCACCTTTTATATTTGTCTTCAAGCTGATGTTTGAACCATCCAGACTCTCAGAAAAGGGTTAGAAATTTCTGGAAAGTTTAAAGACCAAATGCAGATCCTTCCAGTTCCAAATGTAGATATGGAGCTGAAAATGGCCAGAGTGCCAGTAATGTACTATAAATTATGGTTACATATAAAAGACTTTAACCTAGTTAGGAGCGCTTCAGCTTCGTGTGGTAAGGGATGAAGATTCCTGACTCTACCATGCATATACTTGTCTATTATTTGGCTGTTCATGAAAAAAGGTCAAAGGCATACAAAGCTAATGACTGAAGATTCAGCACACTGAATGGACGTGCCCACCTCGCAGTCTGTGCTCAGCACCGAACGGCATCAAACAGACTTCAATCTGATCATTTAGCAGAGTGTCAGGGTCCCTTCCCCCCATTGCTCACCCTTTGGGCATCAGTTGTCATTGTGCAATGTTATGTGCCAGGAGATTAGCCTGAGACTGTCCAAGCTCGCTCCGCGACAGCCCTGGAAATTGCATTTTTTTGGAGTCATTTTCTGATTACTATTTGATAACTTCACATTTGTCCCCTGCGCTCATCCGAACTTGATAGAGAAAAAAATCCTCACCTCTCTGTTGCTTCTGCTGTGAGGAGAGGTTGGAGCAGTTTGAGGCAGCAGGCTGATCCTTGGCAATGATTCTGGGATGAGTTTCTTCCGTGCTTTCCTCTGAGATGGCTTGAACTCCCTGCTTGACCACCAGAAGAAAGTAACTTACTGCCTAGCCCTAGAAGTGGGGGTCCACAGTTCCATTTTTCTGTACAAGGAATATCTTCTTTTGCTTCCATTTTAACCTTGCATTGAAGAGTCCCTTTTCTTCTCTGACAATGACAGATGTGCTGACAATTGTGTTCAGGTAGAACAGAGGGATGGACACACCCTTAAAGTAGTCTTCAAGCAGTGAGTTAGAAAGAACTGCCTGGAATCCGAACTTGATGTAATGTAGCAACAAGAAACTGGCTGTGCCGTTACATACAGGTCTAGAGAGAGGTAGTGGATGCTCATGTCCAACGTGAAGTCCTAACACTAGGATATTAACTTCATCTCTTTTGGTCACTCTCCTAGTTATGAACAATAACATAAAGGAGCTGGACTAGGTGATTTTTTTTCCAGTTCTAGACCCCACGGGGATGGCCAGGAGACCCACCAGGTGGAGAGAAAGGGCAATGGATGCAGATAGAAGCAAGGCAGGCAGAACAGCACCTGGTCTTGGACTGACAAACGAATGGAGGGCCCTTGGCAGGGAGGAGAGAGGGATAATGGAAAAGAAGAACATTTAGCCCAGCTGGTTGCCTAGAAAGACAATTGGCCCTCAGTAGGGAGAGCCATGCCAGCATTGGAAGAATGTATTTGCAGTCTAGCCTCCATTCCAGTGCCACACTATGTGATCTACCGTATTATATATTAGTTGGCATTATTTGTAGCATTAAATATTTTCAAAGCATAAATAACAGACTTACATAAATTATCTGCAGATACCCAAATGACTGAGTGAATTTACATTGATATTCTCTACTGACTTAAACCTTCTTAGAGAGAAGGTTCTAGCATACCTGACATGCTATATTCAAAACTTTTACATATGACATTCACCCACCTAAGGATTTGAGGTGAACCTCTGTATTTGCAAGTTAATAGCCAATAAAGTCAGAACTTTATCATTTCTTAAAACCAAATACTAACCTTTTTTATTTTTTTTAATTCATAGTTGAGGTAGAATCCAGTTATATGGTTTTAAGATGATGTTCTGCTTAATTGTTGTGATCAACAATGTAACTGTCTCCTTGAAAGCATTTAAAGCTAATTATATGCCACTGGGTTTATTTGACATGAACATATAAAGCATCAGATAAATCATTTTTTTTCCTCCCAGAGCAAAAATTTTTACCCCCTTACATACACACACCCACATTCTCACACAAAAGACCCAAATCATCTCAGAAACACTTACTGCCATCTTGTGGACAGATAAATGTACCAAAATCCTTAATCGGCTGAGTAACTGATTTCAGGCACAGCCTATGCTTAAATCTGAATGGTTGAGCCAAAGGAAGAATTTTCTTTTTTAATTAAACATTTTCTCAGAAAGTGTTTTTTTAAAGATACTTGTATTAATTATTCTCTTTCATTAGAGAAGCTTAAACTGGCTGTCAGAAAGATGCATGCAAGTAATCCTAACAATCTCGTTTTTAATATCTGGGAGAGGTAGGAGTGGTCACACAATGATGACTACATAAACTTTAATACCATGGCTTCTTGAAGCAAGAATGCACAGAATTGTCTTAATTAGTATATTAGTAATTAGCAGTTCACACCCAGAACACAATTACTAGAGGGCGGTTCCACAGTATCCTTACTGCATTTCTAGCAAATGGACAACTCTCTGACCGAGAGAAACAGACGTCTCTTCACATCCCTGTGAAGCCAGTATTTCACAGAAGGCACCACTGGACGGCCACATTATAGCCATTGACCTTCTGGAAATCAAATTAGCACCTAGGAAATCATTCCCTAAATAGGGAAAAACACAATAACCATTAAACAAAAGTCATTTCCTTTTGTTTCTGTGAGATACCTTTCCCTACAAACCTTTCGTTCTTTAGGCTTTTCCTGGTAAATCATCAACCTCCTAATTCAAAGAACTTGGGGGCTTAAACTAGCTCCCTTCTGGATTAAATATTGTCCTTAATCAAATGCCAAGCTGGACCATATCTAACAACATCTTCATGTTATTATTTTGTCTCTGGGGAACTTTATTGCCTTCTGTTTGTCTGTAATGAAACTCATATATGGCATTGAACTTGTCTAAAAGAAATGATTTCTTATAATGCACAAAATTATACCTGAAGAAGAACCCTGGATGCTCAGAGCAAAGTCTATTACTTATGAAGGCAGTTATAGCATCCACCTGCACCTACCTCAACCTCCTCCCCCTCCCCTCCCCACTTTTGACCCCAGACCCCACACTCTGACTCTAGGGTGTGAGAATCACTGTGTTCTAGATTTTCCTCTCATCCTTGACTGCCTTTGTCAATTCCTCTAGAAATGTTATTTGGAAATTAGCTATCCAATATGGCCATACTACCCAGCAGTCCGGAAGGAGTTGAATATTAGCTCAGTTATTCACTGAGCTAATTCCTAGGGAACATTCAGTATTGGGATCTATTGCATCAGCTCAGGCTGAAGACAACAAAATAATGCGTGGTTACACACATGATGAGGGCTGAGCCAGAATTATGCAGAGCTTGCTGCAGCCAGACATGAGGTACAGCAGGAGGTGAGGTAGACTTGAAAAGAGTAGCAGAAGCCCTGAGGTGATAGCTACATGGCTCCCTTTTGGGCACCTGATATTTTTATCAGTGCCAACAAAATAGAACTCCATGGTGCTTTATTTAAAGCAATAGAGAAGATAAATGTAAAAGGGTCAAGATGGAGGTCATGAAAGCTAACCATGAAAACATCCTCTCCCATGAGCCTCAGCTACAGGGTCAAAACCTCTCCCATGAGTCTCAGCTACACGGTCAAACCTTGAATCAGACCTTCTAATTTTTGCACTCTGAACAGGCTTACCAAGAGGTTGACAGTGGAAGTCACTAGGACACGGTTCTCAACCTTCCTAACACTGTGGCCACCAACTATAAAATTATTTTCGTTGCTACTTCATAACTGTGACTGCTACTGTTATGAATTATAATGTAAAAACTATGCTTTCTTTTATGGGTCTTAGGTGACCCATAAAATAGGTGTCTGTGAAAGGGTCATTTGACACCCAAAGGGATAGTGACCCACAGATTGGAAACCCCTGCTCTAGCACATGTTGACCATGGCACCCTTTTTTATGGCTTGGTTGGCTGTCAAATGTAGTGCTTTGCAGAGGAAATCAACATGGGTTCCTCACCCATTACAGGGCTTTAGCTGAAGCCCATCTAACAGACATGTTAACAAGGAAGGAGTGTATAGATTTGGCCAAAGCTTCCCATGACATGGAGACTTCCAAAAAGAACACCAAAGAAATAGCAAAATCTGTGGGTGTTTATGGAAAGGCACTCTTAAATATAATTGGGGGACAAAAGACAATGCTCTTATGTTCATAAACTGAGCAGCTCACATTTATTCAAATTCTTGGCAGCACTGAGTGATATTCCTTCCATTGAGTGTAGAAAGGACCCCCCTCATTAGGAGCTTTTTAGGGTGAAAGGGAGAAAAATGACACAGAGAGTCCTACTGGATTTGATGTCCTCCATGGGAGGATGGGGGAAGCAAAGAGTGATCCTCTTGGTTCTTTTCATTTCCCTTATGACAGACAGGATGCTATTACTTAGGGAATGTGTCCTGAATGTCTAGCAATCCCATCTTAATATGGGAAGAAACAGAACCGATGGGTAGTAAGTGTTAGGTTCAGGGCAATGGAACCCCACATCCAGAAGTCAGTGGTAAGACCATTTCCAAAAGATCACTAAAGCAAACTGAAAAAATTGTTTTGGAATTTTGTGGATATATCATGGATGAGTTAAATAAGAGAACTCTTTGAGAATTAAAGTTATCATAAGACAAAGATAAAATGGCTTTAAAAAAAAATAGACCAAGGTTACACATTCCAATCACCCCAGGATCTTCAAAAACTACCGGAAGTCGGTCTGTATCTCAGGTCTATCAAGCTTAGTGAGTAGCTCCAGTGTGCAGCTAATGGTATAGCGGTGAAATGCTCAGCTCTCTCAAGGAGCTGGAATGGAAAAGAGTGAGTGGGCAGAGCACTTATTGTAGGTGTTTGGGTTTCCTGTTTGTGTTCTGAGAAATAGTCTCTCGGCATGAGGAGCTACGGCTGACTCTTGATCCTCCTGCCTCTGCACCTCACAGGCTCACTGAGTGCTGGAATGGAATGTCTATCGTTGAGATAGCAATTATTTGAGAAGAAAACAGTAAAGGATGAAGTACCAATGGAGACTGACAAAGGGAAACAGGAAAGAAATATCACTAGGGAAACCTTGGGAGGAGATGGCAGCAACAGGAAAACCTTTCAACTAGGCTTTGTATGGAAGATAACTGTAGATAAGATTAAGAAGATGGGTGAGCATATAATTATGCAGGTGGGAGGGTGAGAGGACGCCTGATTACCATGATTAAAGCATCTGCAAGCAGATTCGCTGGTCTTGGCTCCCACTGTACGTTAATAGATTTGTTAGGAAAACATTCCAGGACATTCATTGTGGATGAGGGACTAGATAGAAATATGAGTCCTTACAGCTTTTGCTGTCATTACTTACTGTCACCCCAGTCCCAATGTTAGTCTGCCCACAGCTTGAAGAGGTTCTTGCAGAAGAGGCTAGCCTTCTCCCCCTACATCTACTAACTACTCCTGGCTATCTCATCACCTCCCTAAATACAAATGTGCACTCACGTGTCACCATACTGGTTGTCAGAACACCTGCAAGCTAGATCTCACCATCTGAACCTCTGGGATCCAACAGGGATCCATGCCCAACATGGAGAAGATGAGTATTAAACAGGTGGCAATGCTGGTACTGTAATATATGCATACTGTGATGTGGTGTGTCTCTGTGGATGTGTGGGAATATGTGTATATTTGTGTTTCTGTATACATATGTATATGTGTGTATGTGCTTCTGTGTTTAAGTGTGCGTGTATAATATCTCTGTGGATGTTTGAGTGTGTGAGTGTGTATAAGTGTGTTTGTATAAATATGTGTGCATGTGTGTCTGTGTATGTGTGTATATGTGTGTATGTGGCTCAGTGTTTATGTGTGTATATGGTATCTGTGTGTGTGTGTGTATGTGCCTGAGTGTGTGTGTATATTTATGGTGCCTCTGTGTGTGTACATTTGTGTATGGTGTCTGTGTGTATATGGTGTCTTAGTGTGTGTCTGTATGTGTCTATGTGTGGTGTATGGGTGTGGTGTCTCTGTGTGTGAGTGTATCTGTCTCTGTGTGTGACTGAGTGTGTGTCTATATGTATGGTGACTGTGTGTGTACATGTGTATATGGTGCCTGTGTGTATATGGTGACTTTCTGAGTGTCTGTTTGTATCTATGTGTGGTGTGAGTATGTATGTGTGATGTCTATGTGTGTGATGTTTGTGTATGTGTGAGTGTATCTGTCTGTATGTGTGACTGAGTGTGTGTGTATGTATGGTAACTCTGTGTGTGTACATGTGTGTATGGTATCTGTGTGTATATGGTGTCTTTCTGAGTGTCTGTATATGTCTATTTGTGGGGGGATGTGTGTATAGTGTCTCTATGCATGTGTATATATGTCTGTCTGTGTGTGTCTGTAAGTGTGTGTGTAGTGTCTCTCTCTGTGTCTGTGTGTAAATGTACATGTCTGTGTGTGTATATATGTGTGTCTGTGTGTGTGTCTGTGCATGAGTGTACATGTGTGTGTATGGTATCTGTCTGTGTATATGTGTGCATGTGTGTTATTCTTGCTGTATAGTTACAGAGCTCAGTACTATATTCGTATCTACCTTTTTAAGTTGTGGCAGTTTTTCCCAGACAGACCAGTCACAATTTGCTTTGATGTACTGGTGTGCCTCAAAATCAGTAGCTCTGCTGTCAGTTTTTAGACTACTCCCATGTTTCTTGCACCACCCTGTATAAAACAAACCTAGAACTCTACCTGTTCACTCTCCATAAGTACAGGATGTTGGTCGTGCTGCTGCCTCAGTCCCTTTCTTCTCTCTGAGTAAAGCTATGTATGTAGCATCAGTTCTGAGGGCACGCCTAGTCTGGACCACATGGTGAATGACCAGTCAGGCTCCATCACGGCCAGACTTCCACGTGTGCAACATCCTTCACTGTTTCTGACATGCTGAACTTCAACAGCAGATGCTCCACATTTGAGTGTGCTGAAACTTAATAAGACATAGCCTGGGCTTTTGTATGGTGAAATAAACATGATGTACAATCAGCTTGTTAATCCCACATATGATCCCTTAACAAGATTAACAGAATCATTAAAAACACCCCACTGCATTGGAGCAATGCTTTCCAGAAGTATCAGAAGCTAGAAGCACCTTCTTAGACCTCCTTCAGCATCCTCTTTGAAAGCTGCAGATTGACAGGTAAAGACAGATACAGGGGAAATGTTTGATTCACATTCTCCCAAACTGTGTCATCCCCACACCAGGCCTGACTTTATCTGTAAAAGGGCAACAATATTGGCTATTTTCTTACATCCACACAGACACACATGTGCTCCAGTGAGCCAACTTGAGCACATGCATGCACACAAGTACACAGAACGACAGGCATGTGCACACACGCATACATAGGCATACACACAGGCTCACATGTACCCATGCATGTGTGTGCACACACACACTTACACACAGGCACATATGTGCAGTGCATGCACACACAGACACATACACATTCACACGCAGGCACACACAGGCACACCAGTGTGTTGTGATGCCCTGAAGAAGGCAGGTAAAGCAACCGAAAGAGAACATGTTCACAGTGAGGGCTGGGGGAAATGTGTACGCTTCTATAATATTAGAAAACAACTGTGTCGAGAGTAGACAAGATGGAGAAGCGGGATGGAGATCCTGCAGAGGAGAAGAGCTATGATCTTTGTCCTTAGATCCTTTAAGCACTAGAAAAAAAGAGAACGGAAAAGTCCTGTCTGTCTCTGTATCAGGCAGCTTTCCTTTCCCTGAGTTAATGGGGATTTTGTGTGCGCCTTCATCTCCTGTATGATGACACAGGATGCAGGAAATAGACAGATACAGGAGATGAGTCCTATCCTGACCACATCCTCTTTTTCATAGTTTATATAGAAAGCTAGCTACAAGCAGAACTCTAGGACTGTATGACATGCTGTTGTTTTATAATACTGGACATGGAACCCAGGACCTGATCATACAGTAGGCAAGTGAGCTACCGCTGAGTCACATCCCCTCCTGCACAGTGCTGCACACTAAGCTCACTACCGTCTGATTTTCTTTTTTTTTTTTTGCAATTTCCCCTCTTTCCTTTATTTTTGTTTTTATTTTCAAATAAAATATAAAAGATTGGTGTAGTGTATGTGACTGTATAAGGTGCTTTATGTCATTTTTGATAAAACATTTCCTTGATCAAAAGAATTAATGAGGAGACACATATGTGTATATATAAAATTTATGTGTATATAAAATTATGTGTACATATATGTGTATATACTATATTGAAAACTGAATTTTATATATACATATACATATACATATACATATACATATACATATACATATATATATATCCCAGAATGGAGCAAGTTAAATTCTGACTCCAAATCAGGCAAAGCCTCTAAGAGATTGCCCCAGAATAATCACAGAGGTCACCTTTAGGCGTGAGTGGACAGTGTGTTTTAAATGGCCCATTCATTCTGTCCTTGGCACAGATGCCATTGTGGTTAATTATTCTGATGCTAAAATGTGTGCGTAGCCTCTTTAATGTGGAGACCAGCCAAAGAATTGGATGGAGACCAATAATCAACAGATGGTAATCACTCGGGGTCATGACTATCCTGGGCCAGATTTTCACTGGTGATCCTCAATTATATGGAGACTTATAGCCCCAATCTGGCCTCGCAGGAACTCCTCCAGTGTCTGCACACCTCTCCAGAATCATCCCACTGCCAGCATCTATGAACTCTTCCTCTCTAAAGGGACTAGGGGCTTCCTGAATATAGTTATGCGATGGTCCACCGTAGAGACGGTAGAAATAGTCCACCATCCATGGACTAGTGAAACATCCTGAAGTTTTATTTCTTGGTGTTAAGTGACATTTATAAAGGCACCTTTTTAAGAGCTGTCTCCTAGGGCATCGTTTGAGAATAACATGAAGAGAATGTCAGCAGTAATTGCAAACATTGGTTTGACTCATGACAGTGATATTTGAATGATTCTATTTAATATCACACCTTGATATTGAACACATATTCTTCTCATGTCACCGTGTGCTCTGTGATGACTACTCTGAAGGAGTCCCCGGTCCGTGTGAGTAAAACACTTGGTAGTTATAATTCAGAACTCATAGAGCAAAAATACTTCCTTTCACTGTTGGCTGCTATATTCATTCCGTAATAGGAACCAGCTGACGTTCACAGTCAGCCTTCTGATCCGTTGATTAAGGACTTTCTGTAGGGACCTTTTGAGTACTGGTAGGATCTCTTAGCTTGAAAAGCAAAAGCAGAGAGTATACTGTCCAATATAATGGGGAAAATTCAAAATCTGGGAGCTACTTGAATATGCTTTAACCTTGTGGCTCCAATATGTCGATAGGGCCCAAAATTCCTCAGTCAGACTCGGTCTCGGTCTCCCCATTCTGCTTCAGCCTCTGACAGGTTTGGTCTATGTGGAAGCTCTGGAAAGTACATCTTATTTCCCCACAGCTAGAAAAGAGAATAGATCTTTGCTTTTCCAATTGCTTCATTGAAAGTCCTAGCCTAAGTTCTCATCGGCTCCTTTTGAGTTCCTTGATCATGTCTACACTAGTTTGGTAGGCTGTGTAGCCAAGGACCATATGCTGGGTGCCTCGACCACAGAGATTCCTGGTCTCACACTACTAGGGCCCAGCGGTCCAAGATCAATATCTCAAAACCTTTGCTACCTTCTGAGGACTATGAGGGAGATCCTCCACAGCTTTCTCCTAGCTCTGGGTTGCCTTAGGTTGGAGGCAACATTCTGCCCAAGTTGACATATAATCTTCCCCCTTTGAGTGCCTGAGTATTGTCTTCTTATATGAATTCTGATTGCTTTGGAACCATTCTAGTGGCTTTTAAAAACTTGCTTACTTCTATCTCCTATGTCCTATGCTGTGGCTATTGCTCAGAGGTAGTGCCCAGCACTGTAAAGAAATATACTCTGTCTCCAATAAGACACATCATATAGTACTGGAGATACCATCCCCACTCAAGTTAACCCATAACAACTCCTAAAGCAACCAATAACTCGGGGAAAGACACAAAATGTGGGTCAGCCAGCGGAGAATGACTTGTAGTCCCTGCTGCCGTGTGAATGCAAGGGATAAAACTGAGAAGGGGTCAGCTATCCTAGGAAAGGTCAACTGCTCTACAAAATGAAAGGGGATGTGTTGTGGGCAAGCAAAATCAATATCCATTATATTAAGCATCTATTAAATGAAAATAAAGCCTATGGCTACTTCTTATACACATGACTACCTGTGAATCACCAAATAAAGTGCTAAATAAGTATAAAATAGTCCATCACTCAAATGGATCAGGGCATTCAGATTTCCCTCCAATTCTCTTTTCTAAACTCTATCTATCTATCTATCTATCTATCTATCTATCTATCTATCATCTCTTTCCATGTGTGTGCACACCTCTGGTATTGAGCTTTACCTTTGATCTTATATAAAACAGAACTTCTTTATTTTTGCCACTGGGTATGCCAGTGTACCAAGTTCATAGATTTTCAGGGACTGTCCTGTCTCCAACTCCCATTTCATCATAGGTATACCAGGAGTGCAAGCACATGCTGGTTTTACATGGTTTCTAGGGATTGTAACCCAACTCCTCAGACTTCTACAGCAAATACTTTGTCCTCTGACCCTTTCCCCAGCCGCTCTACTTCTCTCCTGGAAAGGGGGAACTTTGTATTTTTCTTCCCATTTTAATAAGCTAAGAGCACATTTGGCTGTTTCAATGCTAGTGACAGGGAGAGTAAATCTAACAAGAAACGGTATCGACAGCCAACTCCCATCAGTTACCAAACAACGAAGATTGACAATTGAAGAGCAGAGGGACAGTCACAGTGCCGCTCGTGGCTGGAGCCAGGCCAAGGATGAACTCGGGAAGACACAGAAGCAAAACCTACAGCAGGGGTCCTCCATCTCCTTCTTATGTCATGGAAAATATTACACCTGCATCAAAGCACTCCTCTCACCAGGCTTAGGACAAGCTCAGAATCCCCTAAGTGTATCAGTCCTGTGATTGACACACCACGCTATGAACAATGCCCGTCCTTGCACAGCATCAGCCAGCCTGTCCAAATTCTTCTAAGCCAGGCTCTTACAACCCAGTCAGAATTGGCTAGAGAAATTCTAGCCATCTGCCCTTCTGCCCTTATGGTCCTTACAAGATACCAGCCCTCAGAGGGCCTCACCTGAGTTTTCTGATTGGCTAGAGAAATTCTAGCCATCTGCCCTTCTGCCCTTATGGTCCTTACAAGATACCAGCCCTCAGAGGGCCTCACCTGAGTTTTCTGACACCATTTTTTCCCTGAAAGTTCATTTCATGTGCATTCAAAGATTCATAAGGTGCACACTATCAGTGCTAATATGTTAGTAATAGTTCACACATCCCTTGCATTTCTTATCTAAATTAGAACGAATTCCTTTTATATCAATGACATGACTTCAGACCTGTGATTTCTAGATGCTCACGGATGCCTTTCTTAATGATAGTTCAGGATCCGGGCTGATGTCCTGCCAGCCCCCTCACCATTAGTTCATTTCCTCAGTAGCATCTTGATGAGGGTCTTCAGAGTCTGGAGACTCGAGCCTCAACCCCCTCAATTAACTTAAAATGCCTGACTGACCCTCTGTATGGTGCTGTCATGGCATTTGATAAATACCTGGCTGCTTATTTATCTGACTGCACACTGATGTTGACAGGTCTCTCACGTTTGTCTGTATCAAAATGGAGCTTTTGTTGTAAACATCTTCCCGTGACTCTCTGTCACTGGGTTAAAGAATATACCAAATCTGTGCTACAGCAAAGTTTGGGAGAATGAGGAAGGGGGAGGGGTCATTAGAAACAAAAGCAGACCAAAGAAATTGTAAGGAAAAGAACAAAGCTCCACCCGAGGTCCTGGTGAATGCATTAGTGCCTTCTGTCAGTGTGTCTTGTGACTGTAAACTGCTTTAACCACCAGGATCAATGAAGGGCAAGACCTAGAAATAGTAATTATGCTAATTGGTAGTGACTGGGAAACAGGCAGGCTGCAGGATAAGCAGACAGTGTCTCTGGAGAAACAGACGTGTTTGTTAAGGAGGCCCCTCTATGAGGCTTCTCCTTTAATGTTTTCTAAGAAATTGTAAATGGGGCGACCAACATTCCAGTTTGTATCTAAGCATTTGATAGGAGGTGGCATGATGCCTGCCTTTCCAAGTTTACAGCTTCGCTCAATTTCCAATAGTGGCCAAGTGTGTACGTGCGTGCACATGTACATGCACAGGCACATAAGAAATTCATTTCCACTGTTAAAAAAAGGGGAAGAACAAAAAAGGAAGAAAGAAAGAAAGAAAGAAAGAAAGAAAGAAAGAAAGAGGGAGAGAGAGAGAGAGA
>NW_021604601.1:1462266-1479888 GCF_004785775.1 Grammomys surdaster | reverse complement strand
GAGGGAGGGAGGGAGGGAGGGAGGGAGAGAAGGGTCAGAGCTAGAGAGATGACTCAGTGACAAAATGTACTTACTATGCAAACATGAAGACCTGAGTTTGGAACCCAGCACTCAGGTAAAAAGCCAGGGGTGGCTATGTGCCCACACATAACCCTAGTCCTGGCAGGAAAGGATGGAGCCAGTGCTGAGAGGACATTGTCGTAGGACATATTATTCTGGGGGAGTTTATCCCTCTTAGACCATATAGTTTCCAAATAAAAGACACAAAATCTTTAGATTTATAAAAGCCTTAAAGCAGTAGAACTGAGCAGATACCAACCCTCTATGCTAGTTTGTCTACTTCCCTGTCAATAATCCCGAGATACCATTTGCTATGTTTCTCCTGAGTCACTCCTGCTCCTACAGGTCCTCCCTCATGGCCCTGCACTAACAATCCACCTTCCCAATGGTGGCTTCTTCCTTCTTCCTTCCTCTCCTCCTGGGTCCTATCTGATACTCAAAGCCCAGGAACCTTCACTCTGCCTCCCTCTTCTGCCCAGCCCAGGCTGGAGGCATCTTTATTAACAAATCAGGCATAACTTGAGGGGCAAGGTTTACACAGCAAAAGCTGGATCTACAGCAACAAAATCTTGGGGGTAGGAATTTAGCGTTTGAATACAAGTAACAGCAGACCAACGCCCTAGAGGAAAGGATGGAGACAGTAGAGCATAGGGGCTTGCTGACCATCAGCCTAGCTCCAGGTTTAGCGAGACATCCTGTCTCAAAGGAACAAAGGGGGGAATGGCAGAGTAGAGTCACATAGACCATGCACACACATATATGACAGACACAAAAGTGAACAACTGGGACCACAATAGTAGAGGGCTGCCAAGAGGAAAAGGGACCAAGGCCAGATGAAAAGAGCCAAAAAGCCTTCTGTCATTCCTACGTTTGCGGCCGGCCTTATGTTTTGGGTGGAGCTTTGCCTAGAGACAACAAAGTCACTGAGGCAAGAGAAGGCATGGTGGGAATTCTGACACAAAAGCTTCCCGCCAGTTTCATGTAACGGCTGTGTAGAAGTGTATTGTTAGATGTGGAAATGTAAGACCTCTTGGTTGCCATGGCTATAGACATAAGTGGACAGAGCAACGGGCTGAAAGTTGGTGTCACCCTAGAATGTCATATTTGAAACTCCACCCCCAAGTGGTGGTATTAGGAGTCTTTGAGAGGAAATTAGGTCTCATAGGTAGAGTCCTCAGAATGCCCTTACAGAAAGGACCCTGGAGCATCTCCTACTTTTTTCCTACCTCATGAGAATTTACAAAAAAAAAAAAGTGTGAAAGCCTAATCACCAACTCTAAGAACCTTCTAGAAAGCTATCCAGTCTGTGATTATTTTTAATAGCAGCCCTAACTGATTGGGATAAATGTCATATTAGTATGGACAACCATCTGACAATGGTATGTAAACATACATCAAAGACATACATGCATACATACATACATATGGCATGTTTTATATATATATATATGCTAATTAAATTAGATTCAGTTTTTCCAGACTACCCTGAGATTCTGAATTTCTCAATAAACACTAACCACTATAATTATACATTTTCTTTGATCACTCGAATTATATTTAAGACTCACGTATTAATAAACCCTTGATAAAACTTGCATAAATCCTTGTGCATTTAGAAAGAGAATTGAAATGTCCTGGCTATGTAAATATCAAATCCACTTCTCTTAATCCCTTTCTCTAATCAAGAGATACGGTTGTCAAAGAACAATTTTCCCTTGAAACGAAATCTTAGACTGGTCAATGAGGTTTCCTCCTCATTCTCAGGCCATGAGGGAGATGTGGGAAGTCCTACATTCTGTGCACATGTCGGAATCATATCTTCCTTCTGAAGGGAGATCCTGGAAGTTCTTGTTACATGGGTCAAATACACATGAGCACATTCACCAGAGAAGCGCCAGACTTCCGCACATGTCTTTTAAAATAACATCTGAACACTATAGCGATGTCAACTCTCTACTTAAGAGCTGGGAGTTCTGCAGGTATTCCTGAGGTGGTACGGTGTAGAGAGAGGCTTGAACTCAAAGCCATGATAATACATGTAATGTTTCCTGGCTAAAGCTTCTACTCAACACTGTGGAAGGTGGAAGGGGAGACAGGGCAGTGTGGTTCAGATTAGCTCTGAGATCTTTAGTGTTCCTATCCAATAGATGCTAAAAGAATAACTTAGGAAGCCCCGTTTGCAGGGTGGCAGAGCTGCTACCAGCAGGAGACACCATGCCTTAAATAATATATTTGTTCCCTTTCTCATTTAGGAAGGTAAGGGACAGAGAGTTCCCTCCACGGCATTCCAATTAACATGCATGTGGTTTCCAGATTCAGGGAACCAACCACTTCCCAACAGATATGCTACGACTTTAAAATATGGTGTTATTTTCGTTCTGATCTTTGTCTTCTCACCATGTCCTAACTTCTTCTAGTTAAAGAAAGAATAGCGTTTCTCCCTTCATGGAAATTTAAATTTGAAGGAACAGAAGTATTCTTTAGGTACGGTAGAGCCAAGAAGTACCTTGCCTCAAACAGGAGAGCCACACTATACCCAGAAGAGTCAGCAGAATTCCAGCAGAGGTCCTCTGGATGAGAAATGTAGAAGCCAGGGATAACGGCCAGATTAAAAGCAATGGGAGTGAAGATTTCGTGGTGGAGGTTGGTGGCACGGACATGAGTAGGTACCAGGTCTACAGCGTGAACCAGGCCAATGAGAAGTACAGTGCCCAGCATGATGAGAGTCTATAAAGATGGTGACCATGGGCCCCTTGTGCAGAACTCAGTATAGTCTGGAGAAGGGAAAGAAGATAGAGAGTGAACAGATGCGCTCAGTCCCTTGGGTTGAATTGTAGGGACAGCGATGACACATAACTTGCTCCATGGCTAAAATTAAACCTGTGAGAACTAAAATGGAGGGGGTTTCTCATTTGCGCTGAGAGACCTGAATGGAGTTCCCCTACAGGCATACATAACATTGTCAAAAGATATTCATTTCATTGCAATCTTCCTACACTTGATGGAACAGAGAGGATACTGAAGGTGGAGATATAATCTGCCCAAGGTCACCTGACTAGTTTGGTTGGTACCCAGCCACACCCAGGTCTTCTCTCCTATCTGTCAGGCACACCAAAAACTGCCCCACCCTGTCCTCATTTTGTTTCATCCAGGGCCTACCAATGTCTCCTGATGACTCTGTTTACAGTACGAAAAAAAAAAAAGTCCACTGCACTTTAAAGCCATTTGGAGACATGCCATTCTACTCATGGTTAGAAATAATGATACTGATTGCTAGGCCAAAATCGAGTCTGCCTATCACTGAAATAATTCAAAAAGCTATTTTCATGGGAAACATCTTATGTGATAAAAGCAGTCATTTTAGTTGCCTTTAAAGGACACGTCCCTCTGTAAATTCATACCGCTGTGTTGGATTCTGGCGACCAAATGTGACACCTTCCACAAAGAGTCTATAAATGACTGTGATCTAGAATGGAGGTAGGAAAGATAAATAAAGCAGACAGGCCACAGAAGAGGTCTTCATTATGAAGTTATTTTCAGAGATTTTATAAGTCGAGAAAAATGAATCTGCAGCTAATGCCCCTTCCGTGTACTTATCCTGTCTTAATCTACTCTTGTCGACAAGGAGAGAACAGGAAGGCAGGGTTTTGCCTCCCCTTCATCAATTACAACCATGTCCTCTTCTCCCCTCTCCGTGAAATTGAATTTCTTATAAATGGCCCCGTACTGGTGCCTTTTGAAGCAAACATCCAAATTCCTGAGACAGATATGTCTTCCCTGGGCAGTGAAGGACAGCTATCCTCCTGAGGCTGTTAAAATCATGCTGACTCCACATGTAATCTCAGCCAAGTAGGGGCAGAGAGAGCAAGGCACCACGCTATGACGGCCGTTGGTCCATAATCTACACTGGAGAACTTGAAAGACTGCTTATCTCAAAGCAAGTGACTGTCCAAAGACACAGCTCAAGACAATGCCCCGCTGCCAATGCCAGAGCATCCTCTTTACAAGTCAGTGTGTTAGATGGGGACAGTGTATCAGGGGTCTGCTCCAATTCAATGGGGAAGGAGCCGGGATGAGCTCCACAGAAGGCTAAGGTGCCAACTAGAAGCCAGAGGTTGTCATAGAGCCTTCTCTTGGCCCATCAACCAGGAAATCACAAGACTTACGGGTCTGGAAGGATAACTGGATGTTTCACTCTCTATTGTTTTCTCAAGAGTTAACAAATATAAGAGAAATCTTCAACTTGAATGGTTAACAAATAGGAATATTTGATACATATAATATTACATATAATCATTACATATAATCATTTGCATAAATATACGTATTACCATTTGCATAGATACTTAGGGCTTTGGCAAGAAGAAAACAGCATATAAAGATAATCTCTATTTCACTTATAAACTCTTAGCCATTGTTTTATTTGCTTCCCTTAATAAATATTGTATAAAGAGTTGAAATTACTTGATAGGTTTTCAATCTGTTTTGTCATTCCTGTGGTTGTTGCTTGTTGTGGTGGTGGTGGCGATGGTGATAGTACTCCCAAACTAATTCAATTTGGTTTCCTTGTGTTTCAATGATTCCAGAAAATAAGAGCACAGTCCACACATGACTTCTAACACCTTTATTGAGTGTTTGGTTGAAGGAACAACCTTTGAAGTCCCTAGGCACTAAACACATTATCAATTCTTTGATCAGGTTATGTCGTGAAGATTGTAAATTAGTCAACCATTCTGATTACTGAAAGCTCTGGTTTCCTAGGAGATCAATGTAGAGGTAGTTTAGGCTCTGTTAAGAAGAATGACTTAGAGTTATTATTGTTGTTATTGTTGTGTTGTTGTTGTTTCTAATGTATAAAACATATAATTGAACTTCTGAGAAGTTCCTGAAGGTTAGAGGTTCCTGTCACTGCCACTACACTGGAGAACTAGAAAGGCTGCTTATCTCAGAACAAGTGGCTGTACAAAGACACAGCTCAATACAATGCCCCTCTGCCAATACCAGAACATCATCTTTACAAGCTGGTGTGTTAGATGTGAAGAAAGACAATAAACCTTGGTGAGTGTTGATTACTACAACTTTAAAAGATCATGTCCTGTGACAATTTACACAATTAGAACCAGGCCAGGTGTTATCAAAACTGAGAAGGTAGTACCAACTCTCTCCCTGGCCATGTGGCTCAGCTGTTGCTAAAACATTCCCAGATCACCATCTCCATCCCCAGATTTATGATAGATACAGAGGAAGCAACTGAATATAGTCTTAACTCTGAAATCATAGGAACTCTAGCCTGGTACTCTAGAATCTTGTTATTAGATCACATGGCAAGTGTCAGAAGTTTGAGTAAGCAAGTGTCTTCCTTTGGGTTTTATTGCTGTGAAAAGACACTGTGACCATGGCAGCTCTTACAAAGGACAACATTTAATTGGGGCTGACTTGCAGTTTCAGAGATTTAGACCATTATCATCATGGTGGGAAGCATGGCAGCATGCAGGCAAGCATGATACTGGAGGAGCTGCCAAGAGTTCTACATCTTGATCTGCAGGCAGCAGAAGGAGACTTTGTGCCACACTGGGCATAGCTTGAGCATATATGAAACCTCAAAGCCTACCCCCACACACTTCTGCCAACAAGGCCACACCTACTCCAACAAGGTCAAGCCTCCTAACAATGCCGTTCTCTATTGGAGAAGCATTCAAACATATGAGCCTATTTGGGCCATTTCTTATTCAAACGACCACAGCAAGTCCCTTCCTGTTCTGATGTCCAAATGAAATGAACTCTTAACAGGTTCTTTGATGCCTTTATGGGACAGAGATATGGACCTATTTGTAAGACAGATCATCTTAACACCTACAACCTAATGTTTCCATGCACAATAACTGAGCTTTCTAAAGAGGGCCTACATTTATATTGAAAGTTGAAGCTTTCTGATCCTCTAACTTGCTTGTTGGATTTTTATTTCAATTGCCAAGCATAAACAACACATACACACGCAGACACACACACACACACACATGCATGCATGCATACATGCACATGTACATAGGTGTGTGTGTGTCCCTTTGAATACTACCAGCTGTTTATTCAAATTTTGAATCAACATACTTATTAGAACCTTCAAGAAGTGAATACTAATGTCATACCAAGCAGTATATACCCACTGGAGAAGACCTTTCACAAGATAATTGAAACAGGCTTTTGCTTTTACAGGTAAGGCCCACAGGCATGTGACTGTGTCTGTAGCATGTGCTTTCAGAGCACACAGGACTTTGGCAAGAGAAAAGAGACAGGAGACAGAGTGAGCTGATAGGGAAGACATATGTCAGAAGGTTGCGGTTGAAATTTTCACAGAGGCTTCAGTATAGAAGAAAATGATGCTTTCTATCTTAAATAAGGATAGGATATTTTCTGACCCAAATATGTGAAAACTCTAATTATTAGTCCAAAAAATATACTAGGAATTGAGCTGCTATCCATGTCCATTTTGTGAACTTGAAATATCTTTTGGGGAAGTTATGTAAAAGTTGGGCTATCTTTGTTGGGAATACTGAGAATAGAAATTGCACATCCCTAACCAAACCTGGGCATTGCTATATTGGTCTGTCAGAAATAGATTGCAATATGTGTCAAAGAGAGGGGATTTTGTCAACATAAATATAACCAAATTGTCCTCACTCCGACTCTATATAATTGCTCACAGCAAGTCAGAGCAACCATGACCAAGAAACGTAGACCCTCTCACTCCAGAACAACATTTTAATACCATCAGATAAAATAAGTTTTCAAAGCACAATTCACTTTAGTGATGGTTTTAACTGGTGTTCCTCTAAGGGAAGGGCTGAGGAGAGAGAACAAGATAGCAGAAAGAGAAAAATAAAATGAGTGCAGATCTGCTGTGACCCTAACACATCACAGCAGTGGGTGTGGCTGAGAAGGCTGGCCAGAGAAGCTGGCCCAGGAGACCTTGTCTGTCTGGAATCTGAGCTGTAGCTTTCTTGAGATTTATTGTGTACTTGATGTTGTGTCTGTAATAAAATCTCCAAAGTCCTGACACTCTAATTCTCTTAAATATGAATAGCTGAGTCATTTTCCTTCTACCCACCTGTCCTTCTTCAATTTTCAATAAAACTATCACTAATATTTACACTTTTGAGCTGTAAAATGTAATTCAGAGTGAACTAGTTAATATATATTTGGGCTAGGGAGATATCTGGATGTGAGGGTAAAGTTCATGGGGAACTAAGTTTGACTCCTCACCTAAACCTACATAAAATCAGGCCCAGTAATATGTATTTGTAATCAAAGTGATCTTTCAGTAACATGGGAGACAGACAGAATCCATAGATAACCTAGCATATGCCATGGTGAGCAACAAAAACAGACTCTATCTTAAGCAAGATAGAACTCAAGGGGGACGTACACCTGTGTTTTCTTCTGACTCATGAATGCACTGTGCATGGGCACATGACAACTTATGCAAATATGACCGCTTATGGTGCACACACGCCATACATATATAATATATAATGCATATAGTACACAAATAGAATACTATATAATTATATATAAGATATATTATATTATATTATATTATATTATATTATATTATATTATATTATATTATATTATATTATATTATATTATATAAATATTATATATTATATATATATATAATATATATTATATAAATTGCATAACACTATCTCCTGGATATATTTGACTATGATCACAACAGCTGCAGTTACTGGTACAAGACCTGAACAAGGTGTAAGCCAGTCAACATTATAGCAAGGAGCAAAGGGAGGCCCATTAGCTCCCACCTCTAACCCAGGAGCTACTGAGAGCTGATGACTTCTGGGAGTATCAGTGTTCTTTAAGGGGATGGCCCCTGGTCAACTGATCATGCTCCAGTGATGGCCCCACACCTGGATTATATGGACAGCACAAATTAGACTAGGTGGGTTTTTATATAAAATAAGGGCACAAAAAAGTTAAGAGGGGAACTGGAGATGGGAGATGTTTCCGAGAGAAGTAGAGAACAACTATGATCAAATATATTATGTGAAATTCTTAATTAATAAAAACTACATTAAAAAAATCATCCAACACAGCTTGGCCTAGGATTAGGATAGAATTTCCACCAATTTTTAAAATGGTCCTAAACATACGTCTGTGATTTTTGTCTTATGTATTTCTATGAAGCAGAAATTTTTGGAATTTACAATTACATAATCAAAATATCAATCAACTCTGAAAAATATTGAAGATGATATGTGTCCTTCAGTTTCAAGTATTTGGTCAAGTTTTAACTCCTTATGTAATTTTTTTTGGAAATCTATTTCAAAATAATAATAATAATTGCAGAAATAATAGACAGATTGTATCAGATACCTGTCCTGTGACCTCCAGTTTTACTGAGCCACCACTTACTTTGGCACAGCTTCTGGACTTAGGTAAATAAATCCATTACACTCTCAATCTACAGACTGGCTGCTACTGGGTTTTCTTGGTGTTTCTAACTTTTACAAGCAAAATCTAATGCTTTCTTAGATGTTCTCTGTTTGGATCTAACCTGTATTAGAACTTGGCTGTTAGTAGCTCTGTGAGCAGAGAGTCCTGGATGCCGAGATTATATGGACTTAGAAGCAAATCAGCATGGGTTTTAATCAAGGCTTAATGTCTTAATGGCCACAGGGTTTAACAGTCAGGTTCAGAGGTTCAGTCCATTATCATCAAGGCAAAAGCGTGGCAGCACCCAGGCAGGCACGGTACAGGAGGAGCTGAGAGTTCAACAAAGGCAAACAGAAACTGACTTCCAGTCAGCTAGGAAGAGGGTCTTAATCCCCACACCCACAATGACGCTTCATCTAACCAGGCCTCACCTGTTCCAACAAGGCCACTCCTCCTAATAGTGCCACTCCCTGGGTCAAGCATATTTAAACCATCACAGCAGATAAATGAAATATAAGTGTAAAGCTCCAATACCTGGGGAAGGTGAGGTCTTTTCCCCCACCACCACCTCCATCTCCACTGATGTTGCTATTATAGCTGCATCCGGCTGGGTGAATATGGGAGATCTGGGAAATCTTTTTGGCTTTGGGTTTCTCTCTCCAGTGAGATCAGGTTTACCTTCCAGTTTTTGATGCGATGCCAATGCCTACAAAATTGCAAGCATGAGGTGGCTGTTTAATGCACTGCTGCCCCGAACTTTCCCAGCTTCTCTTTCTTCCTAAAAAATCCTAAGAACCTCCTCAATCACAGTCACTTGTCCCCAGGCCAGCTGCTCTCTGGAGGGTCATCTTAAATGCCCTCTGAACTGAGCCTGCTGTCCAGACAAAGATCTATGCCCCACTTCAGGCTTAATAAGTTCAAATTCTAACCGATTCCCAATACAAACGGCTCAGGCAAAGACTTTGCCTCCACTTTGCCTTCAAACGTGTTGCCCATGCTCTGTCTGCTGCTCCATAGTGATGGGTTTTCTCTCTCGCTTCCTTTTTTCTGGCCTTGCTCCCAGCTCTGATGGACAGAGACAAGACAGACCAAATCCCCACACTTGTTGACATTCTGCCCCATCCTTCAAGGACAGCCAGACACAGAATGAAATGCAGCTACCCATACATGCAGCCTGACACATGCCAATTCTTACACTGGCTACGGGACAACAGCTCAACACAAACACAGAGCTTAACTTACATTTACCTTCCACTCATACCTAGGATGTTCATTATACCTGCTCTTGCCCCGTTGTCTGGGAGACCTCCTTCCGAAGGACAGGAAGTCTGTCTGCCCCTTCTCAGTGCATAAGAGCCTTTCAAGGCACAAGTTCCGTGTGTCTCATCTACTAATTCTTCTGTAGATCACTTAAGCAAGGATGAGAAATGTCTTATTTTTGTTATCAGACCTCAAATCATCATGACAGGGTTCACTTCTCGTTTTAATTTTTGATGACTTTGTCAGTGGTCAGGGGAGTCTGGTAATGAACAGGGGCAGCCTGTACAGTACATATGTAACCAGAAATGACCTTGAACTTTTGATTCTCCTGCTTCTCCCTTCCAGTTGTGCCGGAATTGCAGACATGTTCCACCGTTTTACCATCCCGGGGATTGATCCCAGGGCTCGTTTATACATGCTGCATGCTCTGTGACTGAGCTACATTCTCAGACCTTAAAATCAGTTTAATTTCTTGGAAACTATAAATCAACTTTAAATCCTTGTTTCCTCACACATGGTTTGGAAGTGAGTAAACAAATATCACTGCTAACAAGCAAATGATTCAAAACTGCTCTCTTGAAGAAGTCTAAAATTTTCCTGGTAGAGTCACATTTGTGTTCCAGTGACCTTGGGTAAATCAGTCAGAGGCCAGGAAGGATTAGCTGGGATCCTTCAATTTACTAGAATGTAGCCTATAAAACCTCAGCTTGTAAAACTTACATTTGACAGGTAGTTTTGCAAAAGGTTGTAAATGCTGATAAATGGATATGCTGAGGGATTCCTTTAAATATCCAGGTATTTTTGAGTCAAGTATATGCATGTCTATCTCAGGGTTTTCTACACAGAAGGATGAGTTTATTCAGTTTTTCAAAAGCATGCATTCATAAAGGTACATGTCACCAGACTCAATGAAATGCATATCAACACAAATAGAACAGCAAATTCCACCCAGTGGCAAAGACAAAACCTCTCTGAGAGGCCTAGGGGGTTGGTTGTCTGCTGTACTCCTGGGAGTTGCACAGTTAAAGCATGACAGACCAGCTGCAGGCCAGCACAGAGGTGAACTGATTATGTGGTTTGACCTGCACAACAGGTTCTGGAGGCTCAGAGGTTAAGGAGTAGTTAGGCTAATTATAGTCTTCAAGCTTCCAGGGCAGAAGAGTACACAGGAGAACTTTTAGGCATTCTTCCAGAAAAAAATCACCTTTCCCGCATTGAAAATTTACTGTACACCCTCCCCAAGTGCTTTTTGTGTCCCCCAGAACTTGTAACATATATGCAATGTCTTTATTTTATAAATCTAAGCAATTGATATGACAATCATTTGGGATACCCAGGAAAGAAAGAAAATATACCAGATATAAATATCTGTTCTTCGGTGTAAAATGTCTTTAGACTGAATGTTTTTGGAAGCCCCACCCACCATAACATGGGAAAAATCAACTAACTGGTCTCGGGGTGTTGCCACAGTGGTGGTAGCTTCTGGTTCTGCGCAGTAGGTTTTGGTGACACCTCTGCCTTTGAGCACAGTTATGTTTTACTGTAAAGGACCAGGGTACAGGAAAGCCTGAGTGATCCGAAGCCAGCCCGAGGGAGCATGATGTCAGATCACTCAAGGAGAAGGAGCAGGCGCTGCCTTTGGACTTGGCCCTTCACCCTGAGTTCTCACTTCTTTAAATCACCAAGTCTCCATGAGATGTTTACTGATCACAGAATGGTTGCAAGACTACAGAGAGAAACTATTGCAGTTCCCCCCAGGATCTCCCCAGTCAGGCTTCGTGTGGCCTCTACTTCCCCTTATTCTTCAGCTGGCAGGAGTGCTGGGAATGGGGTGTTAGATTTTTTGACAAGAGATCAGAAAGAGTACAAGGGATGTGGTAAGGGTGTGAGGAAAAGAAGGAGAGTGAAGAAGAAGTACATGCAAAGACTTGCCTTCATACAAAAGCAAATTACACATGAAAATGCAACACTGAAATCTGTTACTTTGTATGCTGATTAACAAACTATTAAATTCTAACATAGTAAGTAATAACTTGGAGTTATCAATAGGAAAGTAGATTCTAATAACATAGAAGGTAGGTATCTGCCCAGCCCTTGTGCTGTTTAAGGCTTATTGTAAATATATTTTAAAAAAATAATTAATTAAATTATTTTTAAAACACATTTTTAAATTACATGCTATTTAGTGTGGGGGGAGTGGATGTGTGTGCTCATGCAAGTGCTAAAACAGAAGTGTAGAGTTCAAAAGACAGCCTGTGGAAGTCAGTTCTTTCCTTGCTCCATTTAGTCCTGGGGATCAAACTCATGTCATCAGGCTTGGCAGTGAGTCCCTGTTCCTTCTGAGTCATCTCATTGGACCAGAAAGACATGTCTTCTCAGCAATCCTTAGAGTGAAATGAGCACGCTCATGTCTGAGATGAGCAACCACAGAGGGAACTCTGTAGAATATTTTGAGGACACTACATCATCTCCCTCCTCTTGTCAAGGGAAATGAGAATGTTCTGAGTCCCTATCTGCTCACATAACTGTTTAAAGTTGGATTCTACCTGTTCTAATACGGTAGGGTAGAGAATGAATCCTTTGGTCACCAATTGGTTAATGCTGCCCACAAGAATGTTAATGTTTCCCTCCTGTTTGCATTCCAGATGTACATTTTTTGTAGGCTACACACACCTTCCAGTGAGCTATGGGATGTATAATTACTAAAGCCTGCCACAGACAAAATGCCAGAAGGCACCTACACCACCCACTGAAAGATTCTTGGCATGGAGACTGAGGCGGGGCACACTTGCACATGGTGATGTGAGCTGTCATGTCGTGATTGGCAGTGATGAGAAAAAGCATACTTTTCTCTTTTGAGTTGTGTGATTCTTTCCTTGACTGAGATGTTTCTCCATTTTGAATCATGACTGTGGGGAAGCCCACACCCATCTCACACCAACATATGTAAATCCCATTTCTCCCAAGACCGCCAGCTATGAAAGAATGCAACCGCCGGTATTATGAAAGTAGCTGGGCTGAAATGTTTACTCTCCTTCGTTCGGTCACTTGAACCATCCAAGTGACACACTTGACAGAACAGAAGGAGAAGTTTATCCCTCCAAGATGGAGCCGTTTGCAAGGGAAGCTGAGTTCTGGAGCAAGCTAATGGTAAGTGGGAAGAAGTATTTAATATCAAGGACATCCTGCTGGGCACTTTCCTTGTGGCTTTTTATAAAATGAAGATGAAAGGGGAATTTATAATCAAAAGATTGTGGTCTTGCTCATTAGTTTTAAGTGAAGCATGCCTTGTAGATACCAAATGCTGTTAGTGATAAATGGCTTTGAATGAAATGTTTGGTGTGGGTTTTCTTTCTTTTTTCTCTAATGTTATTGATGAACCATATTCAACAGCCTGCTGGCATGCAAGATAGTGAGACCTGACAACTAAGGGGCTTTGCTGATGGACGGGCACACTGAAGAGGAGCTTGAGTTTTGTCTTTCAAGTGAAGTGTTCTCAGAACTCTGTCAGTTTGTGGTTTTCAGGTGAAAGGGGATCTCATAGCCCTTCCCTTGTAAAAAGTCTTTATCTTTACACATGTGCTGAGGTGTGCGTATAGACTTATGCCTGTGTGTGAGGTGATGCCATCAGAGGGGTACAATAAAGAGGCACACTAATATCTTTAACTAACTTTTATGATTTGACGTTGGACAGATTCAGACCTACCCCTTACTCTTGATGTTACTAAGGGCTGTGTGTTCAGTTCAGATGAATAGGCAATGTTCACAGGGTGGTAAAAATGTCTAGCCCTAAGGGGGCCCTGCTGGTCACCCCACTTGACAGTTGAACTCCATGCCCAAGTTATCTAGAGTGAGCCACAGGCTCCCACATCACACCCTGCCTGTCTTCTTTTAGTCATTTTATCCCACTGTCTCATAGCATAGACTTCCATCTTCTCTTTTCCTTTGCAGTATGCATTCGAACCTCACAGGAAAAAGAAAAGAGCGTTGCAAGATATACGCCATCCTTAGACTGACATAATGCATTACCTTCTGATGGCCACAAGGTGACCTGTCTGTCAAAATGACCGGTGATACCTTCTTTTATGACAAGACGTTGATGCCAAGTAGAATGTAGAACCCTGATTTCAGATATGTCTCATCATGCTCACTAAAGGCTGTCCTCTATCTCTAGTATCTTATGTCTTAATGCTGTGCCTAATCTGAGAAGCTAGATTGTGTGATTCT
Source organism: Grammomys surdaster (assembly GCF_004785775.1). Taxonomy (NCBI): domain Eukaryota; kingdom Metazoa; phylum Chordata; class Mammalia; order Rodentia; family Muridae; genus Grammomys; species Grammomys surdaster. The sequence continues at coordinate 1,465,887 of NW_021604601.1, read as the reverse complement.
TTGGGAGGAATATAAAGAAAACCAATTTACTTTCTAAGGATGTAACTTAAAAGATACAGTTTTTAAAATCAGCATCCAATTTTTTTAAAAAACGTAATTTTTATTTATTTGCATACAACATAACTGTTCCCTTATGGCATTTCCATATGATGTCCCCACTGGTCTACCTTGCTCTCCCCATCTTCCCTGTCCCTCCTCTTGCATCAGGCTGCCCCCAGCACTCTTCTTTCTGCTAGGTGTGTGCTTTGTGGCCTCCCTGCCCTCTTCTTTACAGTCTCTTTCCCCTCACAAGAACTCCTTCCCGGTTTCCTGAATTCTGCTCATATAAATACACATTTATGAAAACTTAGAAGTGACCATCTGCATACAAAAGAAAATAAGAGCTATTTGACTTTCTAAACCTAAGTTCCCTCCCTAGTATAATCTGGTTCCACCCACTTTCCTGATAATTTCATAATCTCATTTTTTTAATGTCTAAATATGCAGAGACTGCCCCAGCAGCCAAACACAGCAAAAACATCTACTCTTGTTTAGCCAACTTCTTTGGTCACATACCTACGGAGCACATCTGGGAACTCCGTGTTTATGTGCTTATAATCCATTCATTTATTTTTCATGTAGTTATTTCTGTTAATCTCACCTTTACAGACTGTGAATGCTAGCAAGGGCTTCTCCTACAAGTGTCCTCGTGGAGAGAAGAATGCATCTTCCTAAGGACTGGGAACTGAGGCAGGAGCAGGCTCTGTTTGGCTCTGAGTCTTTAGAGAGTTTATTGTCCTGGCCCATGTTCAAATTCTGGGAATGCACAAAGGACCAAGAAACCTGTATTGGTCCTTCCAACTCAGCACCAAGTCCCCACCCCTCCAAAGAACCTATGAATAAGATAATCACTGGGAAGAACTATACAAACTGTAAAGGAAACCTCTACCGTGCGATCCAGGCCAGCCCGATATTCTCTTGCTATAAGAAGTGAGATCCTGAAGAGACTGTCTTTGAGGTATCAAATTGTAATGGCAGAGGTGGATCCAGGGTCAAAAAAAAGTATCTCAAATGGACTAAAATCCAGTATGAGCCAATGGCTGCTCGGGAGCCTGTGGATGCACAGAAAGGGATGTTGAACAGACTACTGTTATTTGCCTTGTGTCTTTCCCCTATAATTAATACACCCCACCTCTCTTGTGGTCAGCAGGTTGTTATCATCACCATATAGATGGTGAGGCATAAAAGTTAATAAAGGGCTTCACACTCTCTTTTGGAAAGCAGTGTGGAAGGGAAACAGAAGCTTCTGCCACTCAGACCTGGCCAGGTCATCTAGAACGTTGGCCGTCGGACACTATTTTCCAGTTTTCTCTGCCATCTGTGAGGGTTTTGTCAGTTTCAGTCACTCTTACTACTGGGACCTTTTTTGCTTCTTAGCACATCTGGGATTTTGTATGTCCTCACCTCTGCAGACTACTTCTGTAACTTAGAAAATCAATTCAATGGTGCGCCTGACTAGAAAATGATCATGTCTAAGAAGATAATAGCGGCTCCCAGGAGTTCCAATCCAAGAACTTGTCTCTAAGTACAACTTCAAGTCACCAAGGACCATTTTGGTAGACCAGATCTCTGCCCTGACCTTAAGTCAGCAATAGCAATTCAGAAGCACATAAGGAGCAGTAGTCTCAGACAGCATGACCATCAATGAGCATGTGGCAGCAGTGGGTATGACATACTTATACATATATTTTGGAAAACAGTAACTAGCTTCATAGCCCTGTGTGACCATCTTTACCTGGAATCTACAAACCATCTTTCTTTACCTAACCCTGAAATCCTTCCTTCTCTGTCTCTGTTTTGAATCTGCTTTTGCCACGGAGAACACAGAAGAGGGACTCCTGAAGGTCAAAATATAATTGAGAGAGGAGATATACATGCATGAAACAATTAGAGATCAAACTCACATGTAATTGAGGGGCAGATGGCACAGTATAGAAATTAAACGGGATAGTGAGCTGGTGTGGGTGGCATCAGTGGGACCTACGAGAATCACAGGGAGCTGCAAGGAAAGAGAAAGTTGGTAGAGAATGAGGAATAAGGTGTGATAGGGAGAGGACAAGAGGGACAGCATTTACATACATGTGCCTGATCATAGGACACTGCTGTGTCATCGGCAGGAAGTGGGTGTGAGGGACTAGCGAAAGATAAAGTTGATCTGGTCTTAGGCATGCCTGAAGGCCAAGGAGGGAGTTTAGACTTTGCAGGAAATGAGTGCCATGAGTGGTGTCAGCTCCTCTCATGGCATGAAGGAAGCAGCGTTTAAATGAAGTCAGTCTGGCAAGATAGATTGCATTTTGAAGGTTTTAGACACCAGTCTATAAAGTCTTGTTACTGTACCTATCCAGGCCTGGAGCTTGTTTCTAAGAAATATAAAACACAAGCTGACCACTGGAATCCTGTAGGATGTACAGATACATCAGTCAGCAAACAATGTGTATCTTGTCTTGTAACTGTCTAGCAGTATTAGGCCTACCTCTCCTTAGATCCACTCCTAGAGTCTAACATGCATTTTTTTCCCAACTTCCTTCACGGCTCCTTGAGTTAACCAAGATCTTTCTAGAAAATTCTCCATGAATCAGCAGCCCCAACACTATAGCCAAAATTTAACTTGACATGTCTGTCATCTGAACGTTTCTCTCCCCCAAAGACTCTTCCTTTCTAGAGAGTCTGAAGATGCAGTGGTTTCTTTTCTGATTCCTGCTTTTGAGTCTCTCTCTCTGGTGGGCATGGACCATGATTCTTCCATTTTCCATCCCACCTCAGCCTCTAGCTAGTGTCTCTCTTTTCCACTTTATCCACACTGACTTATCTGCCCTCTAATAGTTGATACTAAACCAAAAGCTTCAGTTCCAGAGAAGTGATTTTTCTTAAACATATTCTACTTAGTTGTATTAATAGGGGATATCTCTTGGCTACAGGAGAAAGGGGTACACACATAGCTCGCTTGAAGATTGGAAAGAGGAAGGAAGTTATCATTTGGATTCACAAGTAAAGAAACTCCAGGGGTTGTATGCTTGCAAGACAGTGCTGAGACAGGTTGAGAATTTCAAATCATAAAAGACAAAAACTACAAAGGACCACAAGAGTGTTTTGTCTGACTTATAGTGTGTGTTGGTCGTAGTGCTAACAGTGGTGGCGGTGGTTGGATTTTTGGTTGTTTTGTTTTGCTTTGCTTTTTGAGACAAGTCTATGTAACCCTGGCTGTCCTGAAACTTACCATGTAGACCAAGCTGGCCTCTGTCTCCCAAGTGCTAAGATATCTGTTCTCATAACCATTGTATTGTAAGCATTTTTAGCCACACATTAAATCCAAAAAACTTCACATAACAATCCAGAGTGTCCTTGCAAAAAAAAAAAAATCAGAAGACAAGAGCCATCTATGGTGGCAAATGCCTGTGATCGGTTCCAGTCCTCAGAGTCAGGAGGATCGTATTGCATTCAAGGCTAGCCTCAGTTACATGGTGAGTTTGAGGCAAGCCTGGGCTACAAGAGACATTATTTGGAAGGAAGGAAGGAAGGAAGGAAGGAAGGAAGGAAGCCATAGATGGCTCTTGTCTTCTGATTTTTTTTTTTTTTGCAAGG
>NW_021604601.1:1393608-1461866 GCF_004785775.1 Grammomys surdaster | reverse complement strand
GGAAGGAAGGAAGGAAGGAAGGAAGGAAAGAAGGAAGGAAGGAAGGAAGGAAGGAGAGAATTAGAAGACCCAACAATAATAAACCTGGGCTAAGGATAGCTGCCCTCTATAGGTGAGGTAAGCATGTTCTTCCTTGCTGCCATGTTTGAAGATTTGAATGGACTATAATCTAGCCAGTCTTCTATGCTGTAGAAAAGGAAACTGCCAACAGGTCAAAAGCAGTACAAGAATTGGGACTAAGCTTTGCTATGGTTTTTGTTTGATTGGTTTTTTTTGGAGTTGTTGTTATTGTTGTTGTTGTTGTTGTTATTGTAATTATTATTACATTTACATTGTGATGTGGTTGTGTGTGTGTGTGTGTTTGTGTGTGTGTGTGTACATGTCCCAGGGGTCCATGTATGGAGCTTAGGGGAGTTGATTATTGCTGTCCAGGTTCTGTCTCTGCTCTCAAGTGTCCAGGCATTGTTGTGCACCAGGCCAAACTGGAAGAAACAAAGTTTATCTGGACAAGTGAGTTATGCAGGGCCATAATCAGTGGTGAGAAACAACATTCTCCAAGACAGGTTTCAGTGAAACAGCTCCGCCTTTATTGTGAGTAACAAGGGCTATATAAACCTTGAGGAGTGTGTAGCAGTTGGAGGGTGAGTGAACATTATTGGCTGGTGCTGAGGTGCTGGGAATGCTTCACTTGCATGAAGAGGAATTCTAGGAGCTTGCTGGACATGTCCTTATAGGGAAAGAGGAAGTTAAACCTGTAATTTGGCCACCAGGCTACATGACTACCAGGTGACAGAGGTGGAGGTCATACAGGCTATATGTGCTGGGACATACAGGCCCAGAGCAAGGAGAGAACAGTCCTATTCCTGTGGGTCTCTGGACAAGATTTTCAGGATTTTGATGGATCTGGATCTCACTCTTGCTCCAGACTGTCTCCACCAATCGAATGGCTTTCCAGCATCTCGTCTCCCCACTTTTGTTTTATAAAAGAAAGATGTCATCATAGACATTAGCTTCTCTGTTGGGAAGTTTGGTATTGAACCAGAACCCCATTGGCAGTGATTTTTGCAATGATACTTCTCTGCTCTTTTAGAAATTGGACGAGGCAGGGTGCCAGGAGGAGTAGGGCTCCAATGGCCAGGATGGGGCCAAGGAGGAGAAGAAGGCAAGCTACCAGAGGGTTTGAGGACCATGGGGTAGCATAGAGTGTTGGGTGCATAGAGTGACTGGAGATCTCTCTGGAAAGCTTTGAGCATTTGTATGTTTTGTTCTACTAGCCCAGACTCAATGACATAGAAACAGCATTCCTCCCCCAACACAATGCAATCCTTCAGCGGTTAGTAAGTCCAGAGCTCTCCAGTTTTGTAGAACAATCCCCACTAAGGAGGTCATCTGTCACTGGAGGGACTCATGACTGTATCCTTAAGTCACATGGCTTTGGCCCCACAGATTATGTCCTTCTACCATGTGAGGCTCTGAAATTGAACTGATGTTCTCCTTGGCAGCACTTATCCACTGAGCCATCTCACCAGGCAAGGTTTGATGCTGGCGGTGGTGGTTGTTGTTCCTTTGGTGGTTGTGGTAGTGATGATGATGGTGGTGGTGGTGGTGGTGATTATAGTGATGATGATGATGATGATGATGGTGGTGGTGGTGATGGTGATGGTGATGGTGGTGGTAGTGATGATGGTGATTTTGAGACAGCCTTGTATATCCCAGGCTGGCCTAGAACTTGTTATGTATCTCAAGATGACCTGAAGTTCTGATCTGCCAACTTCCTTCTACCCAAATGGTGAGATCACAGACATGTTCATTCAGGGCAGGGGAGCAAACCCCAAGCTTCATGTGTGCTTGCTGAGCAGTCTACGGTCTGATCCACCGCTCTAGCCCGGGATTTGGTTCTTAGGACAATTTTGAGACAGTTTCTCACTCTGTAGTCCTAACTAGCCTCAAAGTCACCCTGATCCCCCTGCCTCAGCCTCAGGTTCTGAGATTACACTGGGTCCATCCAGTGTACATCCAGTGTATAACAGGCTACGTCCAGCCTGTTATAAGAACTTAATTCTTCTTCGGTGGGTGCTATAGCTTGTTCCTTGAATCTAAACTTTGGAAAGCTTTGGGAAATGGAGGAATAAAAATAGCATAGGCTGAAAGATGCTTACTAATCAAGAAGAAAAGGAGTTGTTGCCTGGAGAGCAGAGGTCCGGGGCGGAGCGTCCAGAACAGTAGTGTTTCTCCCCTGCGGCCCTTGCTGGTGCTATCTCTTATATTCCTCTGTTCACTACTTAACAGTGCCAACAACATGCTCGATGACTCCTTCATCCCCTTAGTGACAATTTGTTTATGGAGAGCATGGCCTTCAGGAATATGGCAGCTGTGGCACATTTTTAGCATTTATATTAGAAATGTCCCCATTTTCTAGCTTTACTCATGCATATGCTCTGTGCATTTCTCTTCTTGTCCCCTTTCCTCTCCTACCCTCGCTTTATTTCTCTGGGACTCCAGCTTGAGCTGTTGATTGAGTTAGTCTCTGTCTGGAATATGTTAAAGTGACATTGCTGTTGGCTGGAAGCTCCAAGTGCCAGTGTGATCTCTGCCAGCTCCTGGGGCCAGCAGGAGGAGGCCGCCATCTTCCTGCATAGAATTATTGATGTGACCTCTGCTGTGTTCCTGTCCAGTGTGATTCTGGCTGCTAGTCAGAAGACACCTGCTGAAGTCCTTGCAAGAAATGCGTGCGTGTGCCAAGGCAGGGTGACTGGTACGGCTCTGATAACAGGAAGGGCAGCCTCTTGGCTCTACTTCAGTAGCAACATTAACGGAAGTCACAAGTTTTTACTGAGTGACTTTTAATACAGAACTCATACGTGCTAGCATTTCCTCTTTGTGTGGTAATATTCAACCTAGCCTTGCACCGATAATGGAAGATAGGGTTTTTATGGCTTGGATTTTTGTTTTGAAACAACCTTTGTGTTCCCCCCCCTCTCTGTGTGTGTGTGTGTGTGTGTATGTGTGTGTGTATGTTTAGATTTGTTTTTCAGCACACTTAGTATTAGAAGCTAAACAGGAAAGAGACGTCTCTATGACCTTTCAAATACAGACAAGCTTTAAAACTCATGTTTTAATTTTAAAACCCATGCTCACTCTCCACTTTCATCCCTGGTTTTCCTTGAACATTTACACCCCTGAGGCTGCTGCTTTTCCTTCTGAGGAGCCTCCTGTTCTCCTTCCCAAGCTTTTGGAGCTTTTAAATGATGTAACAAGATCACTCCCTGTCCCGCCAAGTGGAGAGGATGTGTCAGCCCTAACACGCCCACTGTAATTTTCAATGTAAGTTCTGTGTGTTCGTCTGCTACGAAGCATACAAGTTCAGGTGACAGTTAATAATGCTGCACAGGTATTTGACGATGTGAGTTGTCAATAGAAAGTATGACATTTAAGTCATACTTAAAATGTTTATTTGGCTTTAGATGTCACTGGTGTAATGGTATTAATGATGACACGGTAACATTAACTAAAATGAGGACTAGGGAGATGGTTCCAAGGGCAAGATTCTTGCCACACAGGTGTGAAGACCTCAGTTTAGATCCCAGGAAACCACTAATCTCAATGTCCCTATATTGAAATGTGAGACTCCTAACAAGAAGGGACGCCATGTCAAACAAGGTGACAGGTGAGGACCAGTGCCTGAGGAAGTCCTCTGACCTCCACACATGCCTACAGTCACATATGAACACACACAAATAGACATTCACATACACAAATGCATACTGGATACACCAAAGATTAATATAGAGAACTAGTATTGTGGCAAACATAAAGTTTTCATAAGTATTGTCTAATTGGATCCTCGAAATACCTTACATTAATTCAATGACTGCAATAATGTGTAGAGGTTATGGTTTAGTTTTATAGATGCTGAGATAGAAGAAACATAGAGGCAAATGGAAGCAAATTGCCATGTAAGGGGGAGACCAACGGGTCACATAATGACTCTCAAAGTGAACTTGCAGCTCAGACCTCTAGAGGCTGATGGACCCACCACTAAGCATCAGTCCCAAAATTTCTGATTCAGTGATCTACATGAACCACAAAATACACATCGGGGCCGGGTTGCCAGGTAATGCTTGCCCTGCTCACACAGGGTATAAACACTCAGAGCCATTGGCCTGGCCCCAAAACTGTTTTCATGTAAAACAGGAAAACTGACTGTGTTTTCTAGTGTCTTTTTCAGTAGGGTATTGCCGTATCCCTACACATTGAGGTGCTGAGCCATGGTGACTGCAGGATCTGCATGTCATAAATACATCAGAAAACCATGGCTAAGCTCATCCTGTGTCACTCAAGTCCTTTTTGGAAGACCAGCAGGTGCTCTGCAGTCTGGGAGGCTCGGCAGAGATGAAAGAGACAGGTCAGAACTAAGGATCAGTAGGAAAAGAGACAAGGAAGCTCTGTGCCAGTGCAGAGCAGCTGACACCTCAAGCTGTAGAGTCTTGGGATGAAAACTCAGACTTTCAGAGCCATGCGTGGTGATGGTACATGCCTGTGAGCCCAGCACTTGAGAGACTGGGGCAGGAGGATCATAGGATTGAAATCAGCCTGCTGTATACAGCAAGACTCTGACTCAAACAACAAGAATTTCCAGCAAAGGAAATATGAGGAAAAACAGGAACAACAGCAATTAATAAGATCTAATTTAAAAATGAGATATGGACCTGAGTTAAGGGTTTGTCAGGTAAGTGTGAAGACCAGAGTTCAAAACCCACATAAGAGCTCGGTATCATGGCTATAATATATGATGTATATTCCAGTGGTCAAAAGGCAGAAACAAGAGACCCCAGGAGCAAACTAACTAGCTGGGATGGGGTATTAGTGAGCTCTGTGTTCAACTGAGAGACCCTACCAAGATGAATGAAGTGGAAAGTTACCAAGGGAAGACTCCTGACATCAACCCCAGACCTCCAAATATGCTCATACACATGCAAACATACAAGTACACATCCCCTATACATACAAACATGCATGCACATATCACACATATAAACATACCTGCGCACATCACACACACATGCAAATATATCTGCCCTCATCACATATACACATGCAAACACACATGTATATACCACACACACATATAAACATACATGCACACACACACACATACACACACACATATATATATGTATATATGCAAACATACTTGCATACATCACACATACATAAAACATACATGCCCATATCACACACATGCAAACATACCTGCCCACATCACACACACAAATGCAAACATACTTGGCCACATCACACACACACGTGCACAAACAAACATATATACACACATGGACACATATCTTCCCATATCACACACACACACATGCAAACATACATGCACACACATATATATATAAACACATGCAAACATACCTGCACACATTGCACATATACATGCAAACATACATAGACACACCACCATACACACACACACACACACACACACTCATGCACACACATACATACAGGAGGAAGAAGAGAAATGAGAAATTCAAGACTTGCAAACATGAGGACCTGAACTCCTTCCCCAGAACCCAGATGAAAACAGTTCAGCATGATGGTGTGTGCTTAGAATGCCAACACTGGACAGAGAAGTGTGCCTCTGCAGCTCACTGCCAGCCGGCCTAGCCTTCTCAGGGAGTCTTAGACCAAGGAGAGATCCTATCCCAAAAACTAAGGTGAGTGACAACTGAAAAACAGCAGCCCAGGTTGTCCTCTGGCTTCCCTGTGTGTGCACACACATAAGCACATGCATCTACATGCTGTTGCAACTGCACACACATGAACTCATACACACAGAGATGAGACTGATATTGTCTTTTATAGACACTGCCCTTGAAACCTTTGCAATAAAATCAGAAGAAGAGAAAGATATTAGCTAAGTATGTTGGGAATCCCAGGGAACTACAAATCATATTTGAAATTTCAACTCTTGGGAGTATGATGCAGGAGGATTACCATGAGTTTAAAAGCCAGCCTTGACTACATATTGAGTTCCAGAAAAACCTGAGCTAGAGAATGAGACTCCATCTCAAAAACAAACAAACAAACCTAACTAAGCAGTAAGAAACGCTTCAAAAGCCTGATGTAGACAAGTCTAAGCGGCTCCATCAAACCGTCTCCAGCTTCACCTCCCAGTGCTTGGCAGCTAGATGTTCCCTGTAGTCATTCCCAGGCAAGCACGCTGCTCCATTATGAGAGTGAAGACAGCTAAGGGCAGAGCTAGAGACAGCGTGGAGCCTCTTCCACAGCTGTGCTTTCCCTGCTCCTTCCCGTCTTCTCCTTCCTCCCTTTCTACATCTCTGCCACCACTCTGAGTGAGCCTGATGACAAATAAGGAAAGGAAGGCACGGGGAGAGCATGTGTGGGATTGTTGTTATGATAATAAATTTGGCAGGTGATTTTGACACGTACAGAGTCATCTTCTCATAACCGAGATCAGGAACCGTATTCCTCCCAGGAGAGAAAAAAAACCACTTATACGGACGTGTTTATGTTTGGGAATAATAATATTTGTCCATGTGAAAATATGTGTGATTTGTTTCTGTCATGCCATATGGCTTATTGCTATTCATAATCCAAACAGTAGCAGCTGCTGCAGAATGTGAGAGTTTTCACGGAGTAAAAATTCGGGCTAACTATTGCATGCTATTGCATGCTATTGTGGGCTAGCTATTTCCTTGCTAGAAGCATACGTTCCGATCGCTTCCATTCACAACTAGGCTCTTCATTAACTTCTCAAAAGCCTATTTTTCTATCCATTCCCATTCCGTCTAACAGAGAGACTTTCACTGGACTCCATTCCATCTTAGCTGGTCGCCCTTCTACTCTGGGACCAGAAACATGTTCTAGTCAAAGCCGTTGGCAGCTGAAGGTCTCAGTTTGGATTTTGTTGACTGATGACAGCTGCCACAAAAATTACAGCAATGTCCGACCTGTCTTGAGAGCTCACCACTATGGCCTCGTCCATGGCTGAACCACATTGTGTATCTGTGGTTAATCAGACACGTGGGGACACTGAGGTAGCCAATGATTACCACCACCACCACCACCATTCCCCGGGTCCATTTGCCAAGACTCTGACGTAATGGAAAATGTGGGATAATGCTTTTTCAAGGTCATTTAAGTGTGGTTTGCCAAAACCCTTGAGATTAAGAAGGAAGCAATTTGTGGAATACATGCTGGATGCTATCGTAGAAACTGCTACAATCATCAGTATAAAATAGACCAAGTTTCACAAAAAAAGAAATATCCACAGGGCTTGTTTAAGTCCCTAAGAAATAACCTTGAATACCCCTAAAAGCTGAGACTTTTTAAAAAAATTAGTTTTTATGCTGAGTCTATATTTAGACCGTAGAAAATAATTCTGTCCAAAAGCTCTGAGGCTTGTAGCCCAAGTGAGAGTATTACGTAAAATTACTCTGATTTTCCATTGCAGATGGTTTTGTCAAAATGATAACAAGCATTTGTAGGATGTGTCACCATTTTCAAGTTGCTTTCATGTATAAGTGATTGACTTTTTCCCCAAGGTGAGTGGTCAGGTGACCCAAATCAATGGCGAGCCATGAGCCTGGAATTGGAGAATCTCTGTGCCGTATGCTTTGTTCAGGTCTCCTCACAGCAGGTGTCCCTAATTTCCAACTTACATCAGTCTTCTTCTTGAAGCCATTTGTCTTCTTTGGGTGTTTATTGGTTGATCCTCTAAGTAGCTGCTGCTTTTATCAGAAGTTATAATAGGGTCATTTTTCAATGTCCTTGGCCTCACACGGCAACAAGAGAGCAAATATAGGCTTTCATAGGACAGGTCCATACACTGAGCCTGTAAGCACATTCTTCCAGCACAGAATGACATGGGTTGTCTGCAGTCCATGGGAAGAGGCATTGACATTGACTTCAGTGTGCCCTTGCTGTCTGTTTCCCATCAGCCTTTGCCTGCAGGAAAGATGGTGTAATTGTTTCATAGGCTGCTTTTCCCCAAAAGAAATCTATGACATCATTCCCAAGTCACATTTTGTATTCACAATCCTCCCTCTCTCTCTGAGTATGTGTGTATGTGTGTGTGTATGTATGTATATGTGTGTGTATGTGTGTGTGTTTCTCATGTCTATGCCTCTTTAATCACAAGCAGCTTGATTGAGACCACATGGTACCTGTCCCTAGATCCCCATGGTATGCCTTCTTAACAGTAGATGCCCTAAGTCCCCAATGCTTGTATACTGTCACCTCTCCCCTGTCCCCAGAAAAACCTTCCCCTGTATGTGCAACCCTGAAAACTCCCCAACCAGTCCTGAGAGCAGGTAGTGACAATCTGAGCAAAGACTAGTCCCACATGCCTCAGCCTGGTGACCTGGGCACCCTGTTTTCTCACCCACAGCTGAGCGCTTGTCACTCGAAGCTTGAGCACATACTAGAAATGAGGCTGGTTTTGTATTGTCCTCTGGTGGAGTGCTCTGCTCAAATACAACTGCCCCAGCACGCCCCCTGGTGGTGACGCTGAGCAAGCTGCGCCTTCTGTGTTCCATGACCTCAAGGTTCCCTCCAAAACACTGAGTAATAGACATTTATGTCTTACAAGAACTCTAGACACTTGCACATTTGTAGATCCCTTTTGCTATAATATATTTGTACATATATGTATATGTACATATATATACATAATATATATACAATTATGTTAGTATAAAAATGGTATTTTATATGAAGTATTGTCTTTAATACTGTAACATGAAATCGATACCTTTTCTTGGTCCTCTAAAACATTGTGGGGCTTTAGCATTGAGCTCAGAGCACTCAGAGCAGATAACCCTAAAGATAATTTGACTCCTCACAGAAACACTTCTTTCACATTACATCACTGTTCCTGAAACTTAAGGTTTTGTGAACTACGATTACAAATTTTTGATTTGTTCGTTTGTTTGTTTATAATGCTGAGACTCAAGCCCAGCAGGTCACCAATGCTATCCAAAAGTGTTACCAGTGAGTTTCACCTTAAAGTCTAAACATTCGTAAACTTCATTTCACCTCTCCTAGATTTCATCCAGGGTGACATTAGAGCTTTCTACTTCAAAGTTGCTATAACTATTTTTTTAAGTTTTTTTACCAGAGTAAGACTAATATCAGCTGCCATAAGTTGAAAACCCCAATCAATACAAATTTGAAGTAAATGCATGTCTATTTTATCTAGTTCTGTTTATTCATGGTCTGACTAACTGAAGTGTGTCTCCTCTGTACTCAGTCTTTTTTGTTGTTAGAGACTGGTTCTACCCCTGTCTGAAAGCATTCCACCCTGGTTAGAGATGTTTATTTAGTCAAAGTCTGCCCACTGACAGCCACTTCTATCTGAGTCTCTGCTCTAAAACGGAAGAACCAGCCAGACCTGCCCAACTGGACTGCAACTGAGCAGACCAGATTCCCCTGGAGGCCACCACTCACTGACACAATTCTGGCTCCACCATTTCCCAACAGGACAGCCCTTTCCAAAGTTCCCTCCCTGTGCGGATGGAAACATCTCATCTCTGCACTGGTCCATCTGGGGCTCACTAGTGCATTTCCCTAGAGTGGTGGTTCTCAACCTGTGGTTCTGGACATGCACAAGGATCACATATCTGAATAGCCTGTGTACCCAGCACTTACATTCCAATTCATAGCAGTAGCAAGATTAAAGCTAGGAAACAGCAAGGAAATCATTTTATGGTTGGGGGTAGGGGGTTCACCACAGCATGAGGAACTGTACTAAAGTGTCTCAGCTTTAGAAAGGTCGAGAACCACTGCCCTAGAGTCTATCTTAGATGTGGCCACCGTGAGAGGAGAACTAGATTGTTCCTTTTCTATGGTTCTAATTCATTTAAAGTTCAACTCTGGCATGTAGTCAGCAGTTAGCATGTCATACAGGGCATCTTACATGCTGAGGTTTTTTTGGGTTTTTTTACTCATAACATCCTTCCTAAGTTCGAAATCTCTGTCCCAGAGCTAGTGAGGACTCAGTGGGCAAAGACACTTGCCAAACAAGACTAATGGCCTGAATTCAATCTCCAGAACCCATATAAATGGGAAAGAGAGAAACAATCTCACAAAGTTCTTTCTCTGATATCCACGCTACAGAACTAACCTTAAAAGACTCATGTGCTTAGGGTCTTATTGCTGGAAGATTTCCAAGAGAACATAGAGCATCACATGGCAAAGGAGAGGAAGCATGGGAGCGTGTGTGTGTATATGTGTTTGTGTGTGTGTGTGTGTGTGTGTGTGTGTGTGAGTGTGTGTCTTCCTTGTGCTTATGAAGCCACCAAAATTCAATTCAACTGTAAAACATTGTGGTCAAAGTAAGTTTCCAGCCTTGTAAAACTAATAGCCCAGGAATTTAGTTTGATGAATATTAGGGGACCACATTCAAACCATAGCTGCTAGCCAACACAATAGCACAGGACTTTCCAAAACACTTCCCCCACCGACAAAAGGGAAGCCAAGGACTTAGTCCTCCTTCCTCTGCTGGTTCTGTGGGGTTGACATCCTGAGTAGAACTGGTAACAGCCACTTCTCACTCTTCAGATAAAAGCCTTGTAGATGGCAGCAGTCAGGTGTGTGTGAGGGGTAGATAGGTGTGTGTGAGTAGACCGGGGCAGACAGTACAGTACAGTAAACGCTGAGGGGTCTAGACATTAGTGTTTGTAAGTGACAGCCCTCTAGTAGGTTAAGACATTTAGAAACTTTGGGTCTTTTCTTGGCAATGGAAGTCATCGTCACTGACATAATGCTAATAAGTTGTGACATTCTCAGTGCCTTGAATTTGACTTGAACTTCCCTTCATCCAAGAAATCAGTAGAACGGGTAATGTGAGCTTTTTCTTGCCTTGTGGACTGGAGAAAATGTCTTTTCTGGAACCATTTAGTTCTTTCTTTCTAAACTACCTCACATCATTAACCAATCACTACCAAGCACGGTTTCTTCATCCTTTTATTTTTTTTTCCTACTAGATAGAATCCAGAGCCTTGAACATCCTAGGCTAGCTTTCTGCCACTCAGCTACATAAAAAGTGCAAGGCCAGGCTAGGCTACATGAGATTCTGTCTCACAATAATGATAATAATAATAATAATAATAATTTTTACAACCAGGAGTAGAGCTCACTGGTAGAGTACTTCATCTGCATGCATGAGCACAGGAGCACCAAGGTCCAATCCCCAGTGTCACAAAAACATTAATTAATTCTCAAAGTGCTATCAGATGCCTTTTGTTTCTATAATATGGAAACTCACTGAACACAGCGGATAAATAAATAATAAATCCTAAATAGTGAATTATTGATAGTAATAATGTTGTGACCATTTTTGGTGAGACTCTTTACTTGCTGTGTTTTAAGAAAAAAGGGAGCCTTTTCCAGCTGAGCACAAAGCATGGAACAGTTTTTAGTAGGCACGGTTCTATTTCCACTGTAACGAATGTGCAAATGATAGTTGCCCTCACCCTGAAGCAGAAACCCTTCAGGGAGCCGGCCTCACTAATGTGTGTGTTGATATACATGCATGTTGCCCATTAATACTAATAGAAACTAATGCAGAGATATACATCACCTGAATTTTGATTCGAGGCAAATCAAATGTCAAATGACTCAAGATGAACTCACAAGGTGCATTTTTCTGAGGAGCTGTTCCTTAATATGCCACCATCTCGTGGCCAAACTCCTCTCCTGTGACTGAAATGTTAATGAGAGACTGAGGCTTCTTGCTCCCAGCGCTCTCCCTCTCTCTCTCTCTCTCTCTCTCTCTCTCTCTCTCTCTCTCTCTCTCTTTCTCTCTCTCTCTCTCCCTCCCTCCCTCCCACCCCCCCCCTCTCTCACACACACACACACCATCACTATCAAAGATTACTAGGCCTAGGGAAATTTTGAGCTTACATTAAATAAAATAAAAAGAGAATAAACAGAAACCAGAAGCTCAGGGACATTTCACTTGGCTTGTCTAAATTAAGTATACAACTGTTCTTGAATCCTGCAAGAAGCATTGGATCACACAGGCTAACTACAAAGAGTTTCCACATCCTTACTACCTACTTTGTGCTTACCCAAGGTCACTGTGCAAGGCCCCTTGACCTTGCCATACAAAGGCCTCCAGAAGCCCTGTTTTCCTGGAGCCTTGTATAGTCCTAGCCATAGCTGTGTCATTATACCTATCAGAATGGTGAAGATGCTTCCCCTTTCATCGCATGTAACTTCCACTCCTCCTCCTCTCTGATTTCTTCTTTTTTTGGATTCTGTTCACAATAATTGCTCTTGGAAGTTGCCTTTGTTTTTATTCTACTTAGACAGAAAAAGGAAGCAGTAACTGTAAGAATTCACGTATGTGCACATGTCACACACACACATACACACACTTATGTCTCAGAAATAGCAAAAATAAGTATAAGACAGAAAGGAAACTGAAGATCACTGCAAAACTAATACGTAAGAGGCAGGGGAATGACTTAATGGACCAAAGTGCTTGCTAAGCATGCATAGGAAATGAAGTTGGGAGTCCCAAGCACCCACATAATGCCTGGTGGGTGTGGTGCCAGAACCCTGGAAAAGGGGAGAGATCTCCAAAGCAAGCTGGCTACCTACAGTAACCCAATCAAGGAGATCTGGATTCTAGTGGAAGACTGCATCTCAACATGTATGGTGAGAGGAAACACCCATACATATGCACATGCAATCACATGCCACATACATGCACATACCAAAAGAACTTTCAATGATACACATGTATGTTAAAGCACATGTTAGAATTATGGAAATTTAGCACACAAAGGAAGCATTGCATGGGCCAGTGAGGCGACTCATTGGTAAGAGGTACTTGCTGAGCAAGCTTGGCAACATGAGTTCTGGACTTCACACAGTTGTCCCTGATCTCCACACGTGTCACAGCGTGCACACCTGCATATACACTTTATGTATGAATGGAGAAAAAGGAAGGGAGGAAGGAAAGAAGGAGGGAGGGAGGGAAAGAAGGGAGGAGGGAGGGAGGGAAGGAGGGAGGAAGGAAGGAAGGAAGGAAGGAAGGAAGGAAGGAAGGAAGGAAGGAAGGAAAAAAATGGATGGAAGGAAGTTCTAAGATGTATATGTATGGTGATGTCACTCCATCAAAGAGCTACTTTTGTCACACTGGCCAAGCTTATACCTGGTGCACTTCTTTTGAGACAGATTGGAAATGCTTTACAAACAGTATCATTGTTTTCAACGTTAACAAGTAAGAGAGCCCTTGGTCTCCATCTGTCTCGGGGCAGTAGAGGACTGGCTGGAGACAGCTGTTGAACAGATTTTCAAATCCAGCCGATTTTCATTCCCAATCACATGTGATTGAAGGAAGCTTTGGTGAATTTGGGGGTCCAAAAAGACCTTTCAGAGTTTGGCCACAATAACTGCCTGAACTCCAGGGAATATTAGGATTAAATTGAGCTCTAATTGATAATAGTTAAGGCTTGGTTAAAAAATATTGACTTAAAAAAAGATTCTTCAATCTTACTCTAAGTTGAGACATTCTTTTTAAAAAAAATATCAGCCTTTGTATCCTATTTATTAAGATAGATTACTCTATAGTTAAAAGTTCGTGCTGGAGACATAGCTTAGCTGGCCTCCAGTGCTTGCCAAAAATGCACAGAACCTGGGTTCCATCCACAGGATGGTGGTACACATCTGTGACCGGAGCACTCGGGAGGTAGAGGCAGAAGATTTGGGGTTTCAAAGCCATTTTTAGATACTTATGAACTTGGAGGCCAGCCTCAGCTACTAGAAACCCTTGTTCAAGAAGGAGAGAGTAAGGGAAAAAGGAGAGAAGGAGGGAGGGAGGGAGGGAGGGAGGGAGGGAGGGAGAGAGAGAGAGAGAGAGAGAGAGAGAGAGAGAGAGAGAGAGAGAGAGAGAGACCATTAAATAGAAAGTATTACTGAGCTTAGAGCAATCATATTGGGAGTTGTCTCTTATTCACACTGGAGGAAAGTGGGTGGCTTTGGACCTGGAGCTGCTTCTGTTCAAGCACCATCATCCTAGTGTGCCATCTCATGGGAAGAAAGAGAAATGATGCTGTGCTACCAGGTACAGAAACAATTGCATACTTCATTCAGTCAGTCAATCAATGTTTTTTTTTTTCCGGCCATTTGCCTTGGGCCTCATGCTAAGCTTAAACAAAAATGCCAAGATGGAACATGTCCACACTCTTCAGAGGTACCCTGCACAGCTAAAAGAAAACTATGGGAAAGTCTTAGGAACATAGGTCCCAGGGTAGCTCTGTGAGTTATCTCACACAAACCTAGACCACATAAGGCCCCAGAAACTTCCAAGTAACTAGCCTGGGGTTACAGAATATGGGGAAAGCATGCTCTTCCATGTTTTTGTTGCTCTTGGAGACTTCTGCAGTGGTATAGTGCAATGCAAGTGGCTGGTGACAGCTGCCATCTGTTGTGAGTGCCACCACACTACTGAACATGTCACAGTTAGCTGTCATCTTGATGGCAACACCCGAATTCCTTCTCTGCAGCAATCTATGAGGGTGGATGGGGGGAAAGAGCTAGAAGCACTGTCCTCAAGTGGTTTTGCTGCGTCACTGTCAGTTGCTGGGAAGTAGGTCTCAGGCACACCTGAGTGGGGCTGAGGAATGTCGCCTCTCATCCCTCGGGAAGAATGTTCCTCTAACCAGTGAACCAACCACATCACTACAAGTAGCTTTCATAGCCTGGATGGCATCATGGGTGGCTCAAGGGCTCTGGAATAGAGGGGCTGTGACAAGGAATTGAGAGTTTAGGACAAGGTGAAGAATACAGAGCCTCAGGACGAGAGGGGCCACCGGGTGGAGCGGAGCACAGAATGAACTTGAAGGTGAGAACTATCTGCAGGTGGCAGGTCCATCCATAAGACAAGCCAGCACTGGTGTCATGGGAGAGGAACTTGAGGACAAGCAAGATTTCCTGATTCTATATTGACAAAGAATCAGGCTTCAGGCAGCAGTCCTGGAGAAAAGATAAGTCTGCAATTGCTTTTTATCAATCCAGAGCATTGGAGGCAAATTCAAAGCAACGTTTTGGATGCAAAACCTGACCTTATTGATGTAGTCTCTCTGTAATATTGACTCATTCCTTTGTAGAGCAAAACCGTAGGGGTTCATATGAATCGTGTGCACATCCATACAAAGCATGCTACAAAAGCATATAGATATCTGATGATGATGGTTGATGCTAATAATATTAAGTGTATACATGGCAGATTATTTGAAAGTATGTGTGTATATTTATGTGTGTGTTGGTAGGAGATGAAACTAGAAAAGGGATCATGAGAGATGAGAAAGAGCTCTTCGGGGAGGAGGGAAAGAGAGGGAATGAGCTACGTATAAAGGAAAAGCAGAAAGGGAGAATCTGGGGCAGAAAGGGAACGAGCTTGGTTGGAGGAATGAAGTGAAACTGCGTGCAGGAAGGGGCAGCTGGAAATAAGGCTGATGACACAGCTGTGTGAGGAGACTGTGTTAAAGCCTCTGTGTGCAGAAATTAAATAGAGAGAGAGGGGGGGGAGGGAGGGAGGGAAGGAGGGAGGGAGAGACATTGAGAGAGAGTAAGAGGGAGAGGTAGAGAGAGGGAGGGGGACAGGAGGGAGGGGAGGGGAGGAAGAGGAGGGGGGGAGAGAAGATAGCTCTATAGCCACAGAACCTCAAAATCTGAATTTCTAAGAATATATGAGCCCCAGAGTGAGAGAGAAAATTGTGTTTCCAGCATGTAGTTTCTTGTTGTGCTGGGGACAGCATACAATGACAAGGACTGCCTGCAGTAGGCTGGGATGGTGACATCTCAGTAGCCCATGGCAGCTCTTTAAAAAAAACAGTTGTTCCCATTTCTCCTAACCTGAGCCCTGGACAACGGCTGTATAGATTTAATTTGTGCGTGACTGTTTTTCAGTTGGCCTTGGTGTACATAATTATTCTATTATATCTGACTTTCTTACTTCTTTCTCCTTCTGCTCTGGTGAATTCTGTGAAACTAGATGTTCCTTGATGCAATGATTCTTAAACAATTAAAAATTGAGGCACAGGGCACAACACAGCACAGTCCTAATGGCCCAGGTGCATGCTGTGTGTTCTCATCTTGGAAACAATGCAATAACTACACAATGGTAGTTCCAGATTAATGCTTGACTTGCAAAGAAAGTTTGAAGAGATTATTAGAAAATGAAATACGGCCAACACTAGGACCCCAAGAAAGGAAAAATCTATTGAAGTTATGAAATAAGTTTTGCATAACATTTAAGAGTGGTTCCTAGATAAGGCAGTATAGAATATATAAAATCTTATAAATCTAAGTCAAAACACTGGGATTCTTAGGAGGGTCATTGTGTACAATGCATAAAAGTAGAAAGCTGGTGGAACTACTGAGTTAAGGGTTAATTTGATTCTTTCTGGCCACTGCCTGGCAGCTTTGCCCATGTCATTTTATCATTAGAGTGTCACAGGAAAATGCAAGTAGCTGACCTCGGAGCTCTGAGCTCTGAAGTATAATAAGTTAAAAGTTAAAGTGTAAATAATGATAAGTTTGCAATTATTATTTTGGCTACAGGCCTGGGAATAGGGAAGCTTGAAACTTTGGGGAACAATTGTAATTCTTAATTCTTTGTGGATTCTTTTGAATTTGATTTTTTTTCTACCTGCTTTTGGAATATCAATAAAAGACTGGAGCAAGAAAAAGGCAAGAGAGCAGAAAAACTTGTGAAGAGTGAGTGAAGAGAGAGTGAGAAGAGTGAGTGAACAGAGAATGTGAGGTGTGTATGGAGAGTGTATGTGTGAGTGAAAGGAGAGTGCATGTGGTGTGTGTGAAGTGTATGTGAGATGTGTGTGAAGAGTGTGTGAGAGTGAAATGGGAACGCACAGAGGTATGTAGGAGTGTGGGAGTTCAAGAAAAGAAAAGTACACAGGAGAAAAGCAGAGTGCGCAGGAGAACGCAGAGTGTGTGCAGCCTCAAGAAAGAAAGCAGAGAGTGAGAGAGAAGAGAAACTTTAAGCCTTGAAAAATTGCCTGTCAGCTTGTACCCAAAAAGTAGTCTGCGTATATTTATTACACGCTTTCCAGATATCCCTGCTTCCAGTTGAGAACTCCGATCCTGTGCTGAGGCTGGACCCCGGCATTGCTGCTTCATTTTAGCCTCAGATTTTAAAAAGTTACTTATTCCTTTGTTTGTGTGTGTACGCATGTGTGCCTGCATGAGTTTGTGTGCACCACAAGTGTGCAGATACCCCCAGAGGCCAGAGGGCATCGGATCCCCCAGGGCTGGAGTTACAGGCAGTTGTGAGGCACAGAGCCGTGTGTTCTTGAGGACTGAGCCATCTCCCTCACCCTCCCACTAATTCGTAAGAGGCAAGAGACATCTTTTTCTGTTTCTTCTTAGACATACTACATTGTTTATTTTGAAATAAAACGGCTTTCCCCAGTGTTCTGAAGCACCACAGGTAGGTTGACTGAAATGAAGGTGTTAATGAGTTTTATCTCCTAGTACATGGAGTGGAAAGATTTCAAAAAACTATCAAGTCATGAAAACACATTCCATGATAAAATATTACTTTTTTTTTTTACATAAAATGGTAAAAACAAAACACTGCTTGTATTTTATCTGTATCCAGGAAATTATGTTTTTACATTCATTTATTTTGTCTGGAGTAGGTGGGTGGTGCACGTATGACACAGCACATGTATGGAGGTCTGAGGACAACTTGCTGGAATTGGTTCTCTCCTTCCACTGTGCGGGACCTGGGGATTGAACTTTAGTGGTCAGGCTTGGCAGCAAGGGTCTTCTGGCTGGCCCTAGGCAAATTAATATTAAGGAGAGGTTTTACATTTCAGTACTTTACTTGCGGTATTGTCCTTTCTTTTTAAAGCATTTATCATTTATACATAATAATGGGTTCTGTTATAACATTTGCGTATGTGTACATAGTCTATTTTTAATCATATTTACCCCTAGTGCCCTCTCTTTTTCTCTCTCTCTGATTCCCCTCCCAGAGACGGGAATCATCTTACAGACTGGGGAAGGGAGTGGATGGTGGGATAAATTTGTCCTAGACCCCACAACTTATAGAAATTAATGGTGCAAAGATTGAGTCCCAAATATTTACACCAGGCTTTATAGCCTATGGCATGCATTGTGACAATGGGGACCCCACAACAGCAAGCAAAGGCCCCTGAAGGAAACATGGGAACATGGGTGGAGATACTTCTAGATAAGTCATGCTTACCTCCTGCTCATGTGCTGTGGTCTTTCTTCAGTTGTTTGAGAGTGTTCTTTTTCTTTTCTTTTTTTTAAGTCTTCTGAGCTCCAGCCTTCAGCTATCAGGAAACTACAAATGCTGATCCAGAGTAAAATGGAATTTCCTTGAAACTCTAAGATCTTTTAGGGACACAAGAGGACACAAGAGTCTAAATCCCTAAAGGAGTCTCAGATTTCCTTATGGGTCTTCTGAGAACAATGAATCCTCTCCACAAGAAAGAGACCACATACAAACCCACAGTTGAAGTTTGACACTCTGTTCTAGGGGATTCTGTCCAGGAGTCTCAGATGAGACTCTCTGTTCTTGGTCTTTAGAGGATAGTTACATTTGCCATGAAAATATTAATAGCAGAAATCAACTCTCAAGAGTGAAATTATTTCTATTCCTGTAACTCAGTTATTCTATTTGAATATAATTGCTACAGAACGAACCCTGGAATTCCCCGGCCAAAGGTGGCCAGGAGGTGGGGCTAGGCATGTGTGCAAGCATGTTCAGAGAGTTTAGAGGGGGGATAAGATGATGTTTGTTCACCTATGTTTTAAGCACTGTTCAACAGCCCCCTTATAGTCAACCAACTGACCAGTCCCAGGACAGAAATTACATTTGAAACCATGTTTAGTCCTCAAATCTTGTCATTTTAGTTTGTCTACTCCTATTCCAGAATTCAGCTTTCTTCTGCAAATTCCCTCTCATCTTCAGCAGCACTAAAACTTTCAAGCCTCTGTCATGGCCCAACTATAACGAACCTCCAGCTGGCATCTTAACTTTCTACTTCATTCTGCTAACACTACCAGTGTCCTCTCCCCCACCCCACCTTACTCTTTTGATTTACTCAGGTTGTAAGCCATTATGTTTGAAAACTTAATGTTTTCTGGTCTGTTTATAGCTCTGTTTTGATTTTGGTGATAGCCTGATCGCAGGGGGAGGGGATGGAGACGGTGACTAGAACGGAATTTGTGGATGTGTCATTAGCCAGTATGGGGAAACAACCCCAGCTCAGAAACCCGAACAGTGGCAGGTTCTGTTTTTTACGTGATTACCTTTGTGACAGTTCTGTCACTCTACGCCAACTGCAATGTATTCTGGCTAGCTTTCTCTCTGACAAGGGTATCTGTGACTTGTGACTCTGGGCGGAACCGCTTTTGATGTTTGCGGTTGATAATTGTTAGAAAGTGATGGTGCAAGCATGTAAAACTGTGAAGTTTAAAAAAAAGAAAAAGAAACAGAAATTTTCATACAATGAACTGGCGTGTCCCTCCTTATATGGACCTCCCTCCCCTTCAATGTCTCCTGTTAATATATAAAATTAACTGATAAATAAATTTAGCAAAAACTGATTACAGTTTTTGGGCTCTGGAATAAATACAACTTGGATTTGGGTCTTGAACACATCGCTTTTCAGTTGCATGACCATAAAGAGAGTACGTCATCTCTCTGGACACAATTCTCTAGGATTAAAGATAATCTTACATCAAAGAAGAGTTCTAGCAGTAAACTGTGGTAATTTACAGAACATGCTTTGCAGTTTCTTTTTTTTTCTTTTCTTTTCTTGCTGGTTCAAAATGGCTTTGCTGTTATGAGCATCTTTGCCCATTAATGAATTGACAACTCTATTGTCTCACAAGATCCATCTCTAACAACACTGAGGCCTAATTCAACCAACTCCTGAAATATACCAAGATGTATGTTTGAGATTTTTCTCAGCCCAGAGATAGTAGTGGATGAACACATAGAAAGAGAGAGAACAACTGTCCGATGACCATGGTGCTCGACCCAACAGGTAAGATTTCCAGCCTCCATTATGAACAGCATCTCCTTGATACTTATAGCACAGCCTATAGGCTCCAAGTGTTGCCACTAACCGGGGGGACAAAAACAGAAAACCTGCACCTGCCTGCACATCAAGTCCTGGTCCCTTCATACCCTAGCCCGTGCTCATCAAAGATAGACTTGAAAAGATTAGTCCCACAACAAACCATTCCAGAGAGTTACTCGGGCAGAAAGATGCCTGGTTCCCATGAGAATTCTGTTGTGTGTATCCTGCTCTGCTGAAAACACTGAGGGGGTCCTGCCACCAGACGGGCAGCCTCCCTGATGTTTCTGTCAGTCTCAAGTAGCTTTGAGCCTAAAACTCTATCTTATCAAGTAACCAGTAGGAAGCCCCAGTAATACATTTCCCCTTCTGGCCAATGTGTGCAAAATGTGGTTTCTTGGGAAATGCATAAAATCTCAAAATAGACGTCACACAGAGACAGGGGTTCTAGAAGAAAAACCGTAAAACCTACGTCTATGGTTTCAATAGAGATAAATGGACTTTTACAACTTGATTTAGTAAAAGTTAACAGCAAGGCTAGAGTCTAGCTCACTGCTGATAGAGTACTTGTGTGACATGCATGAAGCACTACCACACTACCAAGAAGAAAAAAAAAAACTACCCAGTATTGAGGGTTCTTCTGTTTTAGTTCTCTAGAAGGAAGAGCAGTCTTCATGAAGACACAAACACTTTACACAAACACTTTACATCTTGAGTGAAGATGTAAACCTGGCTTTTCTGTGGCATTAAGAAATGTGCTGGGCTAAGAAGAAAACACCTATTTAAAAAGACTTTTCTTGGTAGTTCTTCAACCAGTAATACCTTATAACATGTAACTGCAGACAGTAACTTTCCAGAATGCAAAGGCATGGGGGAATTTGTAGTATTAATTTTCCTTTTACCATTTTTTAGCTGTTTTTTTTGTTTTGAATTGTTTTGTTTTCCTTCCTACCACTTTTTTTTAAATTCCCAATGCTTTTGTTTACTTGTCCTTCTCTGCTTCCTTATGCTTGTGCAGATTAGACTTGTAGTGTTTATTCATTTTGGTAGTGCTTTATTATTATAAGGCTTGTGGCTAGAGAGGAAAAAAAGCCAAAGAAGTATATTGGATTACTTATATCGTCAAGTGATACTGTTATTATAATACTAGGAACAAAAACAGAAAAACAGCGGGCTGGAGTCAGGACACATGGCGTCCAGGAAGCTCATTATTGCCTTGGGATGGTCCTATTAGGTGACCATGTTGAGCCAGTTCAGCACTGGTTAGGGAAGGTAGGGACCCCTGTAAAGGGAAACAGGTCAAAATGTTAGCCCCTGTGTCAGCTTTGGGGACAACCCCAGAAACCAGCCTTTCTCCATGATCTGGCTCTGACTTGTCTCTCATGAAAATAGTCATGGCTTCCCCCAGGGCAGGGTGATAGCATAGTGAAGTAAAAAAAAAAAAAAGAATAGTGTTGGAAAGCATTTATCTGGGAGGAACCCTCAGCTCTGTACCAAAACTCCACAGCCAGGACATTGTATGGCTTGAGCTGCCTTACTTAATCTGTCTGAGCCTTGTCCATAACACAGTGACAGTAAATAATGCCAGCATAGGATATTTAAATCTAGACATAGGATGCAAGAGATGGCTTAGTGGGTAAAAGGCACAAGCACCTAGGCCTGACATTCCAGTCCCCCAAACTCATGTGGTAGAGTAAGAACCAACTTCCATGGCACACACGTTTCCCTACACACGATAAAAAAAGAAACTTCTAGGTAGGCATAAGACTGTTATTTGGTAAATTTTAAGGGCTCACTGCATAAACCTCCATAACTGAGGGTCATTTCCCGAAGCAAGCAGCTCTTTCATCCTTACACAGTAGCCTATGATAAAATCTTGTCTGTCCAAGATCACCCAAAATGAGCGGGAGGGTCCAAACGCAGGTCTTCGGAATGTATGGTCTGCCAGCCCTTGGGCCTGCCCTTAGCTTGTTTGGCTCAGGAAACAGCTAGGCAAGCCCAGTATGCTAAGATGCCTGCAGGGCAGCCTTAAGAACTGCCAGCCCCAAGAAAACCAACAAAGGTCTTGTGCACTCACTGCTCTGAAGACCTCTGTTCCCAGGCCACCCCGCACCCCCAAGGCCCTGATTTGCAAGGCAGATTCAGGGTTGAGAGCCACAGAGACTGTCAAGAGGCCACTGCAAACACTCTGCTTAAAAGTCAAGCACTTTTGAAAACATCTGCTTGAAACTGTATGCCGTGATTAAGATGAAAAACAAACTCAGCTGCCAAGCAACCATGGAAGGAGGATGAAGGGAAAGAAACCAGTGGGAAGTGGATGGTTATCACGTGACCACAGATGGTCCTGATGAGGTCCCGCCCAAGAGAACAACTACAGAACAAGAGCTGGGGATGGCGCTGCCAAGCTCCAATATGGAAAATATAAAACTTTTTTTTTTCTTTAGTCACACCAACTATAGGCCTAGTGTTTAGCGGGAAATTCCCTTACATTTCTGAATCATTTCCAGTACAGCCATCCCAGGGCTTCTGAGTGGGCGGGTATCTGCTTTCTGCAGGCAAAGGCTCTGTCTTCGCCTCCCTGACACGGCAGGCAGAGCCCTGGTGCTGGCACCTTAGAGAGCAGCTTCCTGCTCTTGCCCAGCACTCTTATCTAGACAGAAAACAAACCCAATCCGGCAGGAATTTGGAAGGAATTCTGCCCCTGACTTTCCAGTTCACACAGATGGTGGGAGGCAGAACAGGGTTGGAATCCAGGCAGCTTGGAGTCTTCTCTGCCCTGGCAACAACCTCTTCCATTTCTGCATGACAGATTTCACCTTATCTGACCATGACAAGTGTGTTTGCCTCAAAAAAAAAAAAAGAAAAAAAGAACAAACAACCAAAAATGGTTGTTTACCATTTCCTTCTGGTGTCTTTATGATTACATTATTACTATCTTGGCAACATTCTGCTTCCAACCCCAAATGAGATGACTTAGAACCAGAGGTAAGCAGCATCCCCATGGAGGGTTAGAACCAGAGCTAAGCAGCATCCTCATGGAGGGTTAGAACCAGAAGTAAATAGCATCCTCGTGGAAGGTTAGAATCAGAGCTAAGCAGTATTCTCATGGAGAGTCAGAACCAGAGCTAAGCAGTATTCTCTTGGAAAGTTAGAACCAGAGGTAGGCAGCATCTTTGTGGAAGGTGGTGTTAAGGTGGAAAGGCAATGGTTCTCAACCTTCCTAATTCTCCAGCTCTTTAACATATAGTTCTTCATGTTGTGGTGACACTCCCAACCATATAATTATTTTGTTGCTGCTTCATAACTGTAATTTTGCTACTGTTATGAATCAAAATGTAAGTATATGATATGAAGAATATCTGATATGTAGCCTCTGTGAAAACAGCTGTTTGACCCTGAAAGGGATCAAAACTCATGGGTTGAGAACCGCAGCTATAGAGAAACTCTGGACACAGGTAGGCATAGCTCAGCTTGTCTCTGGGTACAAAGGGTAATATTTACCAGAAAATGAACAACCCTGCTGCATTCAATTTGTATAAATATCTTTGGCTCAGTTTTTCCATCTCTACTACATTGAATCAATTAGACCCACTGTGTAGAAATTCCATGAGCCCTTTTGTCTCTATTTTCAGTTGTAGTAACTTTATTCTTCAAATTTTACAGTAACTTTGTCCTCCTTGCTCTTGCTGATGTGTCCCCACGAATCCTACACATCAGAGTCAGACCCTTTCCAGCTGCTGGAAAGTGTTCAAACTCTCCATTGCCCATATGTATCCAAAGTCAAGCTCTTCATCAGCAAACACTGTGGCTTTGTGACCCCCCTGAACACATGAATTCTCTGCTCCAAAGGATAATCTTGACTTGGCCTTTAACATGCTTCTTGCTCTCCCTGCTAGACCATTCATTTCAAAGATCCTGCTCTAGCTTAGGAGACCCTCCCTTTACAGTGAAGAACTGGCAGGCCCAGGAGCTGTGCTCCAAGGGAGTCTACACTCTTTAGTCTACCTCTGTTCTTGAAAAGGAGAGCATTTGCTGCTGAGGTGGTTCAGCTGCAACCCTTTTGGCCTGTGTGGTGGGGAAATGAGTTTAGATTTGTAGGCTTGTCTGGTGGTGATTTGAATAAGAATGGCCCCCATAGGCTTTCATAGTTGAATGCTTAGTCACTTGAGAGTGGAACTCTTTGATAAGATTAGAAGGCTTAGGAGGTGTGGCCTTGTTGTTAGAAGAGTGTCACTGGGGGGTAGGCTTTGAAGTTTCAAAAAGCCCATGCCAGGCCAAGTCAGTCTGTCTCTCTCTCTCTCTCTCTCTCTCTCTCTCTCTCTCTCCCTCTCTCTCTCTCTCTCTCTTTCTCTCTTCTTGTGGGCCACCATGTTCTTAGCCATGATAATAATGGTCTAAGGCCTTGAAACAATAAGTGTTCCCTAATTACATGCTTACTTTTATTTGTTTAAAATTTTTTCTGCTTATACAGATCAAACAAAACTGCAGTAGGCTTCTTACGTATTTCAAACAGAAATGATTAATTAGCCAGTACCAAAGGTCCATGAGTTGGGCAGCAATAGAATAGTGACTAAGACAACCAGGATATTCACATGTATGGTTTTAAGGTCTCTACAATGCAAGATAACTGTGAGGTAGAAAGTAAAGAAAGCATCCCTCACTCTGGGGCTTGTTTTCCAATTCTACTGCCAAATTTCAAAGTACTGAAGATTTTAAGGAGTCTAAATCTGAACCTAGTGCTACAACACATTTCAAAGAAAAATAACAGGCCATGTAATAACAGTTTGTCAACACAATTTGTAACTCAAAACAGAACATACTTTACAAAAGTCTGTAGTTTGACTTGCGACTTTAAAATACTAGGCAGGAAGTATGTGGGCTTTGTATGGCTTTCTGCCCTGTGAATTCTAGGGGCTTGCTTCTCTGTCTTTCCATCTGTACCATTGGAATTATACCACTTTTGGAGTTATACATCGAAGCTCACTGTTACCATGAAATATTCCCTGACCACCTCAGCTACAGTTCACTTCTCCCTTTCCTTCCTCCATTTACAGACCAGTTAAATGATTCACTAAGGCACTATGCTGGCAACACAAGAACAGATAAGGACTGGTGAGATAGGTCTGTGGGCAAGGACATATGCCACCAAGCTGATATCCTAAGTTCAATCTCCAGGACCCATGTGATGGAAAGAAAGTTGTTTCTGACATCTAGATATGCACTGTGTCCCCTTTCCCAGCACACACCCTAAATGTAACTTTAAAGTAGTAATAATAATACTCAACATTAAAAAAGATTGTATCCTGAGTTAAAGTATTCAAGAGGCAAGAAGATTGCAAATTCTGAGCCAACTTTAACTATTCAATAAGACTCTTTCTCCATTGTGCTTCCTTCTACTGTAACTGATATAAAGATCCAAATCCTTGGCTTATTCCCAGTGACTTCTGTGGCTCACCTCATTTTCTCCCTGCCACCATCACTTCTTTCAGTGGTCAGAAGATTGGCCTACCTCTGACAAGCCCTCAAGTATTTTTGTTCCTCTTCAGGATTTTTTTTAAAGATTTATTTATTTATTTAATGTATATGAGTACAACCATAGCTGTCTTCAGACACACTAGAAAAGGGCATCAAATCCCATTACAGATGGTTATGAGCCACCATGTGGTTGCTGGGAATTGAACTCAGGACCTCTGGAAAAGTGGTCAGTGCTCTTAACTGCTTCACTATCTCTCCAGCCCCCTCTTCAAGAATTTTTAAGGTCAGGAAACTTCTCATATATATGTGTGTGACCCTGTCTTCCTCATCAACCGTTTCTTTGTTCATCTGACTTATCCACATCCCCGAACTGGAGTGTCTCCCAGCTCTGTGTGATGCTATTATAACAGTCTACTCTCTTATTGGTGTGTTTGTGTTTTTTCTGTTCTCTTTTTAGGATTCTATTTCAGGAAGTAAAGACTGCTTAATCTGTGTCTCCCTGGTGCATAGAACAGTTTCAGAGATGTAGTTAATTTTTTGTAGATACAGAATGGATGGATGGTTGGATGGATGGATGGATGGATGGATGGATGGATGGATGGTCAGGAAGAATGTACAGTGTTGTAGGCACCATGTAGAGGAACCAAATATTACTAAGGAGAGTTTGTTTGTTTGTTTTGGTTCTGAGGAGATAATAGCAAACACAGAGTCATAAACAGAGGAGATATCAATAAACCTGACAGTGCAGTAGGCTGTCTGAAAAGTTTAAGCTTTCATCTGAGAACTGGGAAAAACCAATAAGGGGATAGAGAAATGTGTTACTGTATATGTATTTTGGAAAGGCATATAGGGTAACAGTGTGAGCAAGAGAAGGCAAACTGGAGGCTGGGATTCGATCCAGATAAAGCTTAGCATAGAAAGGAAAGAGGAATATAACCAGCAAACCTGCACTTGAGCCTCCCTGTCATGAGTCACCAGAGTGAAAAATAAGGTCAAGAGGACACCTGTGAGGAGGAGGGAGGGAGGCAGAGCTATTTGGGATGGCTGCCAGCTTTCCGATTAGAGCAGCTCTTCCCATTCCAGCTCCCAGAGAGACTCCAACTAGGTTCTGGGGACTCCTATAGTACACAGTAAGCTTACTACCCTCCTGGATGTCTAGGACAATTCAAGATATGTGGCACTGTGTACAGTGAGGATCAAGGAAACATTCACCGGGCCTCCTCCTCTTGCAAGGCAGGTAAACAGCAGCAGCACTCTGGACTAGACATCGGAGCACATTTTGGAAATGGTCGTGAGTTCCACTTTAATACTGTGAAGTCCGAGATGAGAAAAGAGCGGTGAGCTATGGAAGAAAAAGATAACCCTGAGGGTGGAAAGGAGGCTGTTCAGAGAGAGGATAAACAAAGGGAAGAGCCAGAGAAGTGCTTCACTGTTTAAAACTTACCTTAAAGCCGCAAACCAAAAGGATCGGCTGGGTCAAGGGTCAGAGGAGAGGTATGCTTGAGAAGACAAGAGGTTGCAATGAATCCACACTGCCTGGTGCATGGTATTAAAAAGGTCTCAGCAGTTTCAAGGGAAAACCAATCATGAAGTCAGGATTGGAGAGATAGTTGAGTGGATACAAGCACAAACAGGAGGTCCTACGTTCACATCCACAGCACCCAGAGGAAAGACTGGGAGTAAAATAATATGAAGTATGCTTATCTCCAGCTAGCTTCAAATGAATGAGGCTGAAACTATGATTTATTGATTGGACTCTGCACAATTACTGGGGGATGCCCCCAGTCTAATTCTCTAATGCTAGACTCGCTACTTCCCAGCCATGCTCCCCAAATGCTTCCTGTTTGAAGTATTTCTGCTCCAGAAGTCTTGTGTCCTGAGGAGGTATTCCACTCCAGTGCAGGCTACTGGTCCATCATGACTCATGGAGACCTTTTGTTCTCTCTGTCTTCTCTTCCTCCTCCTCAAACTCTACCTCTCTCTATTTTCCCTAATATTGGATGTTACCATTTTTATTTAACCAAGGTTTTAAACTGGGAGGAAGGTTTACACAACAAAGGCTGGAGTATATGGAAATTTGCTCATCTTGGGGCAATCAGGTCTTAGGATACAGAATTTAGCCTTTGAATACATACTAGCACCAGACCAACCCCCAGCAACTGGGGGTAGCCCACGTATACTTGTAGCTCCAATGCTGTGGAAAGCTGAGACAGTAAGGTCACTGGGGCTTGCTGGCTGGAGCTTAAGTCCAGATTCAGTAAGACACCCTGTCTCAAAGTAATACAGAAAAAAGGAAGTGCTGAGACAGGCCCCTTAAGTCCTCTTCTGGCCTCTAGGGTGTACCCATGCATAGATACACACACACACACACACACACACACACACAGAGAGAGAGAGAGAGAGAGAGAGAGAGAGAGAGAGAGAGAGACAGAGACAGAGACACAGAGAGAGAGACAGAGACAGAGAGACAGAGAGACAGAGAGACAGACAGAGAGAGGCAGAGAGACAAAGAGACAGAAACAGAGATAGAGTCAGAAACAGATGGAAGTGTGGCCAATACTAGTAAGTACAACAAAGGTGAAATAAGAAATAGAATATGAAAATAGAAGTTTATTTCTCACAGTTCTGGATGCTGGAAAGTCTTAAGTCAAAGCACCCACAGATTCAGCATCTGGTGAGGACCCCTTCTCTTCTCCAAGACAGTATACTTTGAACTTTGTGTCCTTAAGTGATAGAAGAGGCAACGGACAAGAAAGGAATGGATGTAAGTACTAGTGTGGAAGAAGGGGAGAAGAGCCAAAGGCCTCAGCTGGTTCTCTCCATCCCTTCTGCAACCATTAAGCTAATCCATCAGGGTGAAACCATCATACAGCTGCTTAAAAAAAAATTAACCAGGCAGTGGTGGCGCACGCCTTTAATCCCAGCACTTGAGAAGCAGAGGCAGGTGGATTTCTGAGTTCGAGACCAGCCTGGTCTACAGAGTGAGTCCCTGGACAGTCGGGGATACACAGAGAAGCCCTGTCTCGAAAAATCAGGAAAAAAAAGATTTATTTTTATTTTTGGTATATGAGTGTTTGCCTGCCATAGCTTTACACATGCATATATGCAGAGCCTTCAGGAAGGCATCAGATTCCCTGGGAGTTGAGTCACATGATGGTTGTGAACTGCCATTTGAGTGCTAGAAACCCAACCAGAGTCCTCTGTAAGAACAGCAATTGCTCTTAAAGCCCCACTTTTTAATAGCCAAAGATTAAGGTTAAGCTTCCGCGTGTGTTTTGGAGGGAATGGATTCAAGTCAGAGCGGTGGTCTTCTGCTCGCCTCCTGTGGCAGGCACAGTCATTGTAGGTGCTGAATGGAGGTAGCAGAAGAGAATTACCCATACAGCTGCAAAAGTGATTTCTCAAAGTGTAGTCTCTGAAAGGGGAGTTACCATGATGGATTTTGATGGACCCTTCGCTCATCAGAGCCAAGGCCATGCGTTCTACAAGATGACTACTTCAAAGTGGTCAATAGATCCTGTATCCAATAAACAAGTTCTGTGGAGTCTACCATTAAAATAAAATCCCTCAATTTTTTTCCCAGTGATGTGAATTTAATTTGTTCTCATTTATTACAGCTACTTCCTTGGACTTGGAACTGCTTTCTAAATGTTCATTTCATTTTTAGATTCGCAATCCATTCCATTCAGCACGCCTTTCTGCAGATTGAATCGCTTGCTAAATTTGAAAAAGATCAATAAATAGCAGCAGAAACAACGGGAGGTCATTTAACTTTTTTTTTTATTAACAGACCCAATAAATCTGAGCAAATTTTCTTCAAATAAATCAGCTGGAAATAAAAAATTGCTTCTGGGCCAATTTGCAAGGTTAAATCTAAAAATAAAATTTTTACTTTCATTGTGGCTTGCATTAACATGACAAAACCTAAGCAGAATTTGCCTGGTGCTAGACTTAATGTCTCCTCCCATTTGTGTAACTAAATTCAAGGAAGGGAAAAGATTTTAAATACAAGAAAGGGAAAGTAGAAATAAGTTCCTCTGTGGGCCAAGATTTTAGGGTACAGATAATAATTGTGATTTTTAAGCAGCACATTTTGTTTTGAATTTTTTTTTCCTGGAAATGTTTCCTTCTGAAATCAACCTGGATCCTTTAGCTGCACAGCTGATTTGATTTGAGTTCATCTAGGCAAAGGGTGACACAACTTTCTCGACCACCCCAGAGCATAATTTTCCCTTTGGTGAGCTTTGGTGGTTGTGAACAGTGATTAATTGGCTAATTAGAATTTCAAAGTGCAGTGGGAACAGCCGTGGCCATAAGGGCATGACAGGAGAAGTTAGAGTCCACTTGGAAATCACTGAGATCCCTCTTCCAAGACTCTCCAAGCCCATTCTGTCTCTTCACATTTCCTGTTCTCTCTCTCTCTATCTCTCTCTCTCTCTGTCTCTCTCTCTCTGTCTCTCTCTCTCTCTCTCTCTCTCTGTGTGTGTGTATGGATGTGGGTGTGGGCATATCTGGCTGTGTGAAGGTGTTGGTGGTGTTAACCTGTGTATGTCTGTGTGCAGATGTCCACGCACATGTGTGACATCCACGTGGAGCCCAGAGATCAACCCCGGGTGTCACTCCTCAGGAATCCACCTCGTCTGGTTGAGGCAGTGCCCTATCTTGGTATTTGGGGCTCACCATAGGTTTGGCTGCTTGGCCTGCAAGCCCCAGAGATCTTCCCGTCTCTACCTCCCCGGCACTGGATTCCGAGCAAACACCACCACACCCAGCTTTTTGTGTGAAATGAAGAGGATGAAATTTAGGTCACCGTGTTTGCTCAGCAAGCAGGTTACTAATTGAGCCATCTCAGCAGCACACTGGCTGGCTGTCATGGTTTTCACCTCTGTTCTGTAGCATCCTCTTTCTTTCTTTTTCCCTTGCCATAAAGCAAAACCGGAACATATCCATCTTTTTCTTTTTAGAGCTTATTTTCCTTCCTGGATTCAAAACCACACTGAGCTTTTTTTCTTTCCTCTTTCTAATAAAAGATATCTCTTAGTAAGAGTGGGAACATCTTGGTTTTGATTTTCCTCTCCTGCACCGATGGGTTGCAACATCTAAAGGATTCCTCAGAAGAAGACACTTTAAGAGAGCTTTAGGAGCTGTGAATTTGTGCAGATCAATCAACAGTTAGGATTTTTTCTCCCAGATGGAATCAATACCTCTCGGCTTAACAGTCTAGCAACATGAAAATACTTCAACAATTTTCCCTCTTGCTTTAATTAAAATCAAAGACCAGGTCTTCCTAAGGTCAAGAACATGCCAGCCTAAAGCCTGATACAGCTCTTCACTCCAAGACGCTAGGCTTGGAGGAGCAACCGAGGCCTCACCCTCGGGAAGAGATACCTACCATACTTAGGGCCAACCAGATGTCCTCTTACTCAACTTTACTCTTAGAACTGCTGGTTCCTTACAGCCAGAAGTGTGGCACCATCAGTCTCTGGTTCCTTGCAAGAGTTCTGGCTTCCAGGAGGATCTCAACTAGTTTGTCCAGTTAACACTAACAACACCAGGGTGGTGACCGTGCACACAGGAATGCATCATCTGTCACGATAGGGAAACTGGAATAAATACACAAAATCCTTTGCCTCTGTTACCTTATAACTGTGGTTACTGTAAGCAAAGGGTTTTGTTTTTAGCTTTTCTTGCATGCTTCCCCTTCGGCATACTTCACTGCCTCCTCAGATCTGTGTAGGGAGTGATTCCTGATGTCAGCAGCTTCTGTGCGATTAGACCTGAGGCTGGGGCTTCTGCTGGGGCTTCCATTCCATTCCTATCGCAATGCTCTTACCTGACCTCTTAGCTCTCATCTTCCTATCTGTCTAATGATGATAATAACAGCTCACAGGCAAACTCACCTTCAGATGAAAGGTGACTGGATCTCTTTAAATACTGTCCTCATTCCCAAATAGCCTGGTCCTTCTGGGTGTGGCTGATGCAAGGAGAGGACACTCTTGAGAACTGCCCCCCAAAAGACAGGAAAATAGAATGTTTCTGTTTTATTACTGGTTATTTTATTCACTTACACTTCAAAAGTTATCCCTTTTCCCTGTTTCCCCTACTCAAATCCCCATCCCGTCCTCCCTCCTCCTGATTCTATGAGGGTGCTCCCCCACCCACCCACTCCCACCTCACTGCCCTGGCATTCTCCTACACTGGGGCATCGAGCCTTCACAGGACCAAGGGCCTTCCCTCCCATTGATGTCAAAGAAGGCAATCCTCTGCTACATGTGCAGCTGGAGCCATGGGTCCCTCCATGTGTACTCTTTGGTTGGTGATTAGTCCCTGGGAGCTCTGGGGGTTCCGGTTAGTTGATAGATGTTCTTCCTATGGGGTTGCAAACCCCTTCAGTTCCTTCCATCCTTTCCTTAACTGCTCCATTGGGGTCCCCATGCTTAGTCCCATGATTGGCTGCAAGCACCCACATGTATATTGGTCAGGCTCAGGCACAGCCACACAGGGGACAGCTATACCAGGCTCCTGTCAGCAAGCCCTCCTTGGCATCACCAATAGTGTCTGGGCTTGGTGTCTGCAGATAGGATGGATCCCTAGGTGGGGCAGTCTCTGGATGGCCTTTTCTTCTGTCTCTGTTCCACTCTTTGTCCCTGCATTTCATTTAGACAGGCACAATTCTGGGATAAAATTTTTGAGATGGGTGGGTGGCGTTTCTTGGAGGCACAGCCTATGTTCAGGGGCATAAACTCGAGGAATCTGGGTGTACTTGGTGGGAGAGTGCTTGTCTGGCTTCAAATCCTCACTTTCAAAAGATAAAAACAAAATCATCTCAGAGCCTAGCTGCATAGATCTAGATGACAGGTTTGCTTCTGATTGGCTGAGCAGATCTCTCTCACTTCTCCCAGATGTGACTCATGGGCCTCATTATGACCCCCTCAGAAGGCTATAATTAGGAGCATACACATTATACATGTATTAAGTTCTTGGGGCAGTGCTTTAAATAATTTTGAAGTCCTGTGTAAAATTAAAATTTCACAATTCTAATAATACGAGGGTAAAGGTCTCCCTGTGTCTGAAAAGACACAGTTGTGACTGTCACACACACATCTGTCATTACTGATGTGGTCAGTTGTCACTCGAGTAAGAGGAAGGTAGAAAGAGGTTTCAGCTGGTAGAAGAAAGAAGCCGCCACTTGATATGGCCGTGTCTCCACCATCGGTCTTTAAACTGTTGCATCTGGTTTCTCAAAACTGTCTCTTCACGTAACAAATTTTGAAAGTGATATGGAGAATTATACCTGAGCCTTAAATAAATGTGATTTCATCACTCTGTTTGGGAGAAGGCTGCATATTTGAAATGAGATGCAGGTGAAATGTAGTTGTAAAAATCATCTCCTTATTAAAATTTGAAAGGGAGGACTAGAAAGATGGCACAGCAGTTGGGAACTCACATTGCCCTTGCAGAGGACACTATCCTTGTCAAGTGGCTATATATATATATATAACTATTATACAGAGAGAGAGAGAGAGAGAGAGAGAGAGAGCTCCAGGAGGATCCTCTTCTAGCTTCCATGGACACTCCTAGCTTTCATGTGCACATACTCATGCACATATAAATAACTAAAAATAAAATAATTCTTTAGAAGAGAAACAAAACACAGACTTTGCTTTATTGACTAAAATATAACAAAGTCTGGAAGAAGTGGCATATAGTTTTAATGTGTGGATTTATCACATGCATATCTCAAATTTTTGGTAGACTCATACAATATTCGGATTACAACTGAAAAAAATAAAGTACAACAACCCTGTAATGTTTGGCTGCAGTTAGAAGCATCCATCTCTATAAAATCTAGACTATTTCACTTGACTGGCACCAATATTTTATAGAATTATGCATAAGATAAAGACAGAAGACACTCCATGTTTAAAGGTGCCTTGGTTAGTCAGTAAAAGATAAGTCTCCAAACTATCATTTCAGTGTGCATTTTTTCTTCCTCTCCAAAAATTTTCAACACCCACACAATGACATTATAAGATTTGAGATAGAAAATGGATATGCTTTCCTTCTGCAATCATAGGGGAAATGTTGCTAAAAAATATTTTCTAAATAATTATAAAGCAAACTTGCCCCCCCCCCCCCCGAGGCAGATCACTTTCAGGGGAAAAAAAAACATAGACAGAGATTGATCGCTTCAAAGGGCAGAGAGTGAGTCTAGGTAGTGATGGTTGTATCCCAAATGTGCTGGACAGGCTCCTGCTTTAAATACACGAACCCTCCCTCCTTTGTACACTGTCTTCCAGGAGGTGGAGGCCTGAGGATGTGGTTCCTAGCTGGTGGAATTAGGTCACTAAAGGCTGGGCCTTCCTTTGGAGGTCATACCTAGTTCTGGTTCTGATTAGCCATGTTGTAACCAAGCCACTGCCACACATTCCCATAGAACGAGATAGTTCCCACCAGGATGGACTGAGATTCCTCTGAAATTGTGATCTAGCCGCAATGAGCTGCTCCTCCCCACCTTGTTCCTAAAAGGTTTTTGTCACCAATGTAGTGACCCTGTGTAGTTCCCCAGGTTCCTTTATCTACCCAACAGGTGGGGAAGTACATCCCCTGTTTTAGCAGGAGCCAATGCTTCGGCCACCTGTTACAGGATACAATAGAATAAACTAGAAGATGAGCAGGTCAGAGATCCTTCTGGGTGTGGGTTGATAGAAATCCCAGAGCTACTATAGGTATGAGATGGCATTCTCAATACTGTCCTGTCTTTGTTCCCTGCCCAGTATACAACAGATCTCAGTTATCACTGTGTACACCGGGTACAGTATACAGAAAGTCAAATGTGGAATTGTACTTCTAGAAATGCGTTTACAAAGACTATACACTTAAACATTTCACATGTACCCATTCACTTGTTGGGGTGCGTGTGAGCGGAAGTCAGGACAGAGAGCCACTTCTCTCCTTCCACAATGTGGTTCCCAGGGATTCAATTTGGGCTGTCAGGCTCGGCAGCAAGTGCCTTTACCCACTGAACCATGTACTTTGTGTGTGTGTGTGTGTGTGTGTGTGTGTGTACATGTGTGTATACATACCTGCTGTGTGTGTGTCTGTGTGTGTCTGTGTGTGTCTGTGTGTGTCTGTATGTGTGCACATGTGTGTATACATACCTGCTATGTGTGTGTGTACATGTGTGTATACATACCTGCTGTGTGTGTATCTGTGTGTGTCTGTGTGTGTCTGTGTATGTCTGTATGTGTGCACATGTGTGTATACATACCTGCTCTGTGTGTGTGTGTGTATGTGTGTGCGCGCGCCATTTGTTAACATTTTTATTTCAAACATAGAAGCTGAAGGAACTGGGTGTATAACTGAGTGGTGCCGTGTGTGAGACATTCTGAGTTTAATAAGCAATCAGTTAAAGAATGAATTGCTAAACGATGACTGAGGTTGCTACTGCCTCTTTCCTTTCTCCAAAAACTAAAAAGTCTTTATAAATATTCAGTAGCTTTGAGGATATCGAAGTGGCCAGCAGAACACCGCGAATGAAAAACAGAAAATATTTGCAAGACAATTGATGTTTCATTTTTAGAGAAAGTGGTTTCCCACAGAAATCGCTCAGCAATTTTTTTTTTTGCTTTTGCTTTATTTCAAAGTAGATACAATGGAAAGGCTGTAGATAGAAGAAAAGACAGCAAGACAAGGCCTGCACTCCCTCCCCTCACCTCCATACATAATGTACACTTGAGGAGGGGACGAGCTGTGGAATAAACTCACTGATTGCAATGAGTATTCCCCATTTATCCTACTGATAGAGTAGAAAGGTTGGACTCAACATCGGATGCTTTATTAAATAAAGGAATTTAAAAATTAACTTGGTTTATTTGATGTGTTATTGTGTTTTAAGCAGTTAGCCAATTTGTAAGCTTTTACTTAACTATCACAACGCTATACAATAAATTGACAGTTTTTTTAATTATAATAAATTACGGCCTTTATTTTCAACCCTGAAATTTTCTAATTATACAGTTTCTTTTGCCTGAAGTAAAAATAAATGTGACAATCATGAATGGAACAGAGAGGTAATTATGCCTCCATATACATTTAATCAGTCACTCATTATATATGTGCATTTCTATCTGCTTTGATCTGCTAAAGAGCTTTAGGCTGCTGGTGGTGGAGACCCAGATAAAGTGGCTTTAAAACTAAGGACAAAAGCTGTGAGCATGGCACAGTTGGCAGATGCTTGACAAATAAGCGTGAAGACTGGAATTTGATCCCTGGAACCTATATTTTCTTGTTTTGTTTGAGAGAAAATGTAGCCAGTTATGGTGATGTACCCTTGTGATCCCAAAACTGGATAGGCACAGGCAGGTGGATCCCAGGGACTTGCTAGTCAGCCACCCTAATGGCAATTAGCAGCCAACCTAATAGGCAAGTTCCAGGCCTATCTCAAAATCCAAGGTGAATAGTGACTGAGGAAGATAACAGTAGTCATCTCTGACCCCTCACACATGTGCATCTATGTCACACACACACAGATACACATACACACAGATACATACATTGTATATATATATAAAATAAATAGCAAATAAATAAAGATGCTGCATTATCAGCCTGACAAAAATATTTATAGTGTGATGTCTTTGGAGCTGGACGATTCCTTGGCCCAGCTTTGGCATCAGAAAAATAGTTTCTCCACTGCTCCCTCCTATGTCTTGTCAGCAACATAGGCTCTGCACTCACACTAGCTTTCTTTGGTTACAAGATGAATGTCACAGTGCATGAGTGTTATCCAGGATGTCAGAGTGATAAAAAGAGTTCATCGAATCTGCTAGGAGCCTCTGTCAGAGCTCAATCCTGCCAGCCAAGGTTGGGTCATATGCTTCTGCCTGAGATTGCCAGTCAAGGAGAGTAAGGGCCCTTGGCTCTGGCACAGACTTATTCAACCCATAGCCTGAAAGTCACATGCAGCCCAAGATAGCAATGAATGTAGCCCAATGCAAAACTGTGAACTTACTCTATAGATATTTGTAACTTATGTGCCTCTTTAGCATCAGTTTCATAGCTGACAATACTGTGTCACAATATCAGAAGATTGTGCCTTATCCATGGTCAGGGGTTTGATTGGACCCGTGAGTTCTGTAGTCTCTGGTACAGACCCAGAAAAGCTTGGGTTGCTAAGCATGGAAGGTTTGGGACAGTGAATCATGAAGTAACACATATCTGTTGGAGAGGGGACACTATTGTTCTAGTTGCCTTTCCATTACTATAGCAAATGCTTGAGGCCATCAACTTAATAAGAGAAAAGGTTTATTTTATTAAATAGTTTGGTAGGTGGCCCTTGTTGCTTTGTCCCCGTAGAGATGCAATGCACCTCATGGCTGGGATATAATCAAGAAGGAAGAACAGGACAGGAGGTGGGGTCCCACAATCTCCATGAAAGGAACACCTCTGGGACAGACCTCCCACTAGAGACTGCCTCTGAAATATTTCACCACCTCCCAATAGCGCAACACTGAGAACTTTACATGTGGACCATTGAGAGGCATACAGATACAGAGTAGAACAGCAGATCCTAACCATACATTCGTGTGAATATGGGTTTTGGAATGTGAGTTACCATTCCAAAATATTTGATATGGCTACGGTCACCCTAGCTCTTAAAAATAAGTGACCTGGAACTTAACTCCATATCAGTTCATTTTCTGAGTGACCATCACGAAAAGGTTTTATGAACAGTTTTTAGTTCAGCTTGGGTTTTGTCTCTCTTTTCCTTTAAAAAGGAAATTCTGCAACAGTAGAAACTGAATACGAAGTGTTGAATTTCACCTCCCTCCAGCACAGTAAGCTCTCAGGAAATACTTGGACAGATGTTGAAGGAAGAAGGATGTGCAATTCCTCTCTATCCGGGGTATAAATGAGAAGTTAAGTGCTTTTAACTTTCAAACAAAAAAAATGTGAACCCCGTTGCTGGAGACATGACTCCATGTCTATGCAGTTAAGTGCATAGACTGCTCTTGCAGAGGACCTAGTTTTGGGTTCCAGCACCTAAGCAGAGCAGCTACCAAGCATATGTAACTCCAGCTGCATGGATCTGTCACCCTCTTCTGGTTTCTATGGACACGGTACTCACATGTATACACTCACACCCAGACACATATCTATACACATAATTAAAAATAAATCATTCCAATGCAAACTCTTTCATCATTTCATACATAGATACTCAAGTTCCACCCGTTGACACAGGAGAGTTCACCTTTCCCTGAAGAGATGCTGTGACTTGAAGCAGAGAGGTTTGCCTATGCCTACCTTTGCACATCCCAAGCGAGCACCTGTGAGTGCCATCATAGCACAGAGCTTACCCAAGCATCAGATATAAACAAAACAGGAAACGTGCAATTGCAAGGAATATTCCGTTTCAAGCTAGTGTGGCCTGGCTTGAAAACCATGAGGTGATTTATTCACTGAACTCTATACATATCATTGTGATGCCCATGCAAAATTATATTATGAATAATTGAAGATTAGGGGAAGGTACTTACTCTAGCAGTGTTTTTGATAGAAACTATTTCAAGTTATTTTAGAACTTGCGTATACAGAATGCATTTTTCAGATCCACATCTCCTGATGGTATTGAGATTTAATAGTATTTTTAATAATACTGAACATTTCATTTATCTATCACTTCTAATACTTAGGATGCACCCAAAAATTCAGAGAGGCAAAAGTGTTAGGGGATGTACATTTCCTCCTCTTAAATACATTATGGCCGAGAGGGAGTGTTGAGGCACAACTTGTGAGTAATCAGAATCTGCACATGTGAACTATTGCTAAAGGAGTATGGGATGGCTCAAGGATGCTGCAAAGAAAATTTAACGGTAAACTGAATAGAAGTAAATCTGTATTCTGGCTGACAGTGTCAGAGAATGAGTCATCAGAGACTTAGTACTGAATCTGGTCAAGAGGTTCTGGAAGGTGACTTCCAGAGAGAGACAGAACTAGGTCACAGAATGGTTAGCTGAAGCCTGGAGCCAAGTCTGTCTTCAGGTAAATGTTTAATGTCCCATCAGCCCTTGACCAATGTTTTATTGGCATCGTGGAGAAAAAGAGTTTGCAATGCAGAGCAAGCAGCAGCAGATAGCACCCTAGACAACAGAGACAGGATCCAAGAAACCCAGACCACTAACCAAAGTCCCAATGGGTACCAATAAGATAAAATCTAGAAACAAAGGAAAACTTTTATCCAAAATTAATTTAAGATTCATTCATTTATTTTATGTATATGAGTGCTTAATCTATATGTACACCTACATGCCAGAAGATGGCGCCAGATCATACTATAGATGGTTATGAGACACCATGTGGTTGCTACGGGTTGAATTCTGGACCCTTAGAAGAGCAGTCAGTCAATACCAACTTAGATAAGGACAAGTGAGTCATAGGCAGAGTCATAGTGACTTGTCCCCTGAACCCTCACCCAGCCGATACCTGGTTCTGAAGATATCTGTATTCCCCCTGATCACCCACACTCCAGTGTCATTCCCTTCCCCACATCCTGCCTTTCTGTGTTTATAACCCCTGTGTGAATGAATTACGATTTGAGAAAAAATAAATTAAAAAAAAAGAAGAGCAGTCAGTGATCTTAATAGCTGAGCCATCTCTCCATCCCCAAGGGAACACTCTTAATATTTATTCAAAAAGATTAAAAGAATATTACTGCCCAAGAACCAGGTACATCGATCTGGCTTAACAACTCACACAAAAAAGAGATTTGTGGAGAATAAATGGATGATGTGTGACTTGTCTACTCAGAACTTAATGCAAACTGTATCCATTTGGTTCAAAAACCATTCATTCAACTAACATCTTTAACTTTAACATTCTGAACAAAGCAGTCCTCTATGGACCTGAAGATATAAAAATGTAAAATGATCCTTTCCTTGGGGACATGCTTCTTACAGTAGATGAGAATGAATGACCATAATAGGATATAAATATACAAATAACTGCAGGTCTCCAGAAGCTGGAGAGGTTCCTCACTGGTTAAAAGCACAAACTGCTCTTGCAGAGGTACCCACATTGAGTGGTTCACAACTGCTTGTGGCTCCTGCTCCAACGGATCCAGTGGGCACCCACATACACATGCATGCAAAGACATAGACACACACACCAGTAAAGAACAAAAATAACTCTTTTCCTTAAAATATAAATAACTCAGAATAACAAATAGCTCCAGTGAGAATGTTGTGGTCCAATTGTAAGCAAACATGTCTTGACTTGGACATCACATTTTAGAGAGAATTGCTGAGATGTGATTTAAATAGTATAAAATTCACTCATTTAAAGTGGACAAGTTCACGGAGTCTAATGCAGCCACACCACCACCACTACAGTCTACGTACTAGAGCATCAATATCATGTCTAAAGAGTCCACGTTACCATTAGCAGTCATTCTCTCATTCTCTATCCACCCAAGTCCCGCCCCTAAGCCGTCATTAACATACCTCTATCTCTATAGCTTTTCCTATTCTGGTCACTCCATCAATACTGTCCTTTTGTCATTCCCATGACGAGTTTTTATGTTCTGCATGTATGTCCCAAAGCTGATATATGATTCCTATCTTTTTCCTCCGATTCTGCAGGTTGTCTTCACATTTTCTTGTTTGCATTATCTGCAACAGAACTATCATGGAATTAGTTATACTTGTGTTTATGATCCGCTCGTGTGGATATCATCACGTTGTGCCATCATCACGTTGCAATATCTTTTCATTCCTCATTTAATTGTCTCGACACCCTTGTCAGCAAGTCATTGGTCATTCGTATTAGGGTATGTCTCTAGACACAATTCTTTTTTTTAAATATTTTTGTTTTTTTTAATTATGTGTATATGTGCATATATACATGTGGACAGGTGGACATGTGTGGGGATGTCTGTGCAGTCCAGAAGAGGATCCCCTGGAGCTGGAGCTACTGTGATTGTGAGTCACCTGATGTGGGTGCTGGGAACCAAACTCAGATCCTCTGTAAGAACAGTATACACTCCTAACCACCCAACTTCTCTCCAACCATAGACTCAAGTCTACAGTTGGACTTGAGTTACCAATGGTCTATATGAACGTGATTTTAATTTTTTACATTTATTTATTTTTATTATATATATATGTGTGTGTGTGTGTAGATGTGTGTGTCTTCATGTATATGTGTACAAGTGTGTGTGTGTTTGTGTATGTGTATGTGTGTATGTGTATATGTGAGTGTATGTGTATATATGTGTATGGAAGGTGTATGTGAGTGTATGTGTGTATAAGTGTGTATATGTGTGTGTTTATCTGCATGTATATGTGTGTATGGTGTATATATGTGTGTATGTAGATGCATGTGTGTGTATGTGGGTGTATGTATGGGTGCATGTGTGTGTGTGTATATGTGTGTGTTTATCTACATGTATGTGTGTTTATGTGTATGTCT
Organism: Grammomys surdaster; assembly: GCF_004785775.1. Taxonomy (NCBI): domain Eukaryota; kingdom Metazoa; phylum Chordata; class Mammalia; order Rodentia; family Muridae; genus Grammomys; species Grammomys surdaster. The sequence continues at coordinate 1,420,800 of NW_021604601.1, read as the reverse complement.
GTATGTGGGTTTATGGGTATATATGTGTATGTGTGTGTGTATATGTGTGTATATGAGTGTATGTGTACATGTTTGTGTGTGTGTGTGTGTGTGTGTGTGTGTGTGTGTGTGTGTGTGTGAGTGTGGCTATCAGAGAACAATTGTTAGAGCTGATACTCTCCTTCCACCAAGAGGTTCCCATGGATTGAACTTAAGTTGCTAGACTTAGCAGCAAGCTCTTTAACCAGATGAGCTATCTCACTGTCCCCATTAAATCTAGTCTTAAGCCAGTACCATACAAGTTTGATTACTGTTGCTTTGTTCCTTGTTTTGGAAACCCTTCTTTGTCATGACTGCTTTGCTTATTCTGAGCCCATGGAGGTTTCATGACTGACTTATGATGGGAGATTTAAGCAGGATACCTATGAAGTGGATTAGAGCCAGAGAAAGATTACAAAGCTTTGTGGAAATTAATCAGTACAGTGAAATATAAAGTGGAGCATGAAAAATGAATCATAGCCTTAAATGTGCTTCTAATGTGGAAAATGAATTCCTCATTACCCAGATGGTTTCAATGACTGAACAGGGAGCCTCAGCTCCATAGAAAAGGGAAACTTTATAACAATTAAATTTGTTCATATATAGATCAGATTTTCACACACTCTTGTCAACTCATGCTTTAAAGATTCAAGCCAAGATCTGTTGACCTAACTGTGAGGAATGCTATGAAGACATTCCAGCATTGGATGGAGGATCATGACTCTGATAAGAAACAGGAACTTCACTCGAATTGTCTCAGTTCATCTCGGATTCATGAGATATGAGATACAGACACTGTTCCAGAGGCTGGTGCCTTCAACCAACCAGTTCTCACCTTCTCTCTTTCCTTCTTTTACTTTCTACACATCCAAACAGTCTCCCGCATCTTTGAGAATATATACTGTAAATGTTCTGTCTGTCAATCATTGATTGAATAGGGAGAGATAGAAACCAACTCCATTCAGTGCCAGTCTGGGCAATTAGTGAGATCATGCCTCGGAGGAAGGCATAAAAAAGTTAGCTGGAGATGTAGCTCAACAGGAGAACATTTACCTAGGACACACTTACACTCTGAGATCCATCCCCAGTGCTGCAAGTAAAAGAAAAAAATGAGAGAGAAAACTACACCTGCCTTCATGCTGCTGGCTACTTACATGGAGGAAAGAAGGCTTTAATCAAAGGATTACATAATTATCAAAAGTCTCTAGATGCCCCTCCACATACCTAGTCTTCTAGAAAACAAATAGAATTCAAAAGAGAGAGATGAAACAGTCAGCTATCACAAACAAGAACCACTTAGGTAGCACAAGGTTCAAACTTTAATTTTAAGGCAAAATCAAGGTGAGTGATTCTTACTTCTACCAAAATGTGCCTTTTGGGTTACTGTCCCTTTAAAACTATCTTAGCTGAAAAATTAGCAATTGTTTGTTTTAATTGCTTCAAGCAGATCATAAGAAGGAAGTGTGCAATTTGGGGAGGGCCTTTATGCTGAATGTTCACATTTGGCATCTCCTGTGAGGTCTCCACAGGACATCTAAGTAGATCAGGGTTCTGTCCCTGACCACAGGCTTATCTCCATTTCAAGAGTTAGCTATAGGAAAAAAAGGTAAGAATAGGGTAAAGGGTCTGGAGCTAGACCAAAGACAAATGAAATGCTTTGATACCTGATTTTCTGAAATCTGGAATACTCTCAAAATTCACTGAATGGATCCACAGGCCTAGGTAAAGTAGAATAGAATCTATTTGGGGAGAATCTGCCAGCCCACACCTGACTGTCCATGCATCCCAGTCTTCCTTCCTCAAATGACTTTGACTAAGATATCTCATGAAAAAACAAAGATTGACACCTCAGGGTTACATGTGTCAAAATGACAAGTGTCTATTTTAATCATGTAACTAAATCAAATTCTGCAAAGAACAAAAAATTTAAAAGCAATTGGTGCATTTTGGCAGAGGTAGAGGCGAGGGGTTGTGTCATATGAAAATTGATCAACCCTAATTGCTGACCTTTTACAACCATGGTCCTTAATCTGGGTCAGGTGTAATCAACCTGGAGAGAGAGAGAGAGAGGGAGGGAGGGAGGGAGGGAGGGAGGGAGGGACAGAGAGAGAGAAGGTGAGAGAGAGAGAGAGGGGGGAAGAAGAAGAAGGGAAGGAGGGAGAGAGAGAATCAGAAGAATAAATATCTCTAATCAAAAAGGTATTTATTTCTGGGTACTATACCCTATTGACTTTTTTTGACCTACTCAATTATGGAAGGACAGCTAATACTCTTGTTTTTGTAATCATGATTACTTTCCATAGAGCATGGTAAAACCGATTATAAAGTGTGTAATTTTGAAAATATGTTATCTGTGCTTGGTCTAAATTGTACATAAACTCAGCAATTTCCAAGCTGAAATAACATATCTCGGGCCGTATGGTTGACCCTCATATTATGATGAGTCAGACCCATACCTCCTTATATTCCATCCCACTTAGTCAAAGGGACCAGTATAAACATGTTTCTAGTAATTGTATGCAGAAAATAATAGGAGATGAAGACATGGTATACTTGTGGGTCCACACCAAGCTCTCCTACCAAGATCAGATGTTCTTCAATTTCTCCCTACTTGGCTACTTGTGTGTTGTCCCTAGAACCTCTTTGTTAGGTTTATGGGAGATAAAGTCAGTCAAGCTTTGAAATGTCACTCAATAAATGAGAATGTCAAAAGATTCTTACAGAGACCAGAAGATGCTTGTAGGTTAAAGTTCTCTTCGTGTTTTAAGGTAACTTCTTTCTGTTTAGTCTGTGAGTGACCACATCCACTCATGATGACCACAGTATTCATAAAATAAGCAAGCATGGGGATTGTTGGAAACTTCCCAGCACCTTGGGCTTTGTATTCACACAGAAACAGTATGGACAAGAAAATGCCAGAAAGCAGGAAAGTGTCCCAGGCTATCCAGGGATCAGAGAACCAGACCCAACTGAGGTACACAGACCGGACCAAGATGCTGGGTTTACACTTTTTATTTAGTTCTTTTAAAACACAGAGAAAAGCCAATTTGAAATGGTAGGGTCTATTGCAGTAAATATTATTTGGGCGGTTCTACTCTACCTTAGATTGTTTAGTTCCCAAATAAAAGATACGGCCCTTTATATTTATAATAAGCCTTAAAAGCAGTATATCTGGGCCGATATCAACCCTCTATGCTGTTTTGTCTCCTTCCTTGTAAATAACTCAGAAATATCACTTGCCATGTTCCATATGGGCAGCTCCTACTCCCACAGACCGACCCTCATGGCCATGTGCTTGCAATCCATGGTGGCTTCTTCCTTCAGTGTCCTCTCTTCCCTTCTCCTGGTCCCTGCCTCCCTCAGACCCCAAGTCTGAGAACTTTGTTCTTCCCCCTGTATTATGCCAAGCCCAGGCTATAGACATCTTTATTAACCAATGAGGCATAACTTGGGGGACAAAGTATACACAACAAAAGATGGTATGCTTGAGGATCTCCTCACCTTGGAGCAACCAGCTCTTGAGTACAGAATTTAACATTTGAATACAAGCAGCACCCAACCAACCTCCTTCGAGGGTCAGATCATGAGGAAAGGGTGCAAGCCAGCTCCATTCCTGAGTTCTCCACTCCTGAGTTCTAGAGCAGGTGTGCCCTATTTCCTCATCCTCTGCACTGGTGGTCCAGCTATTGGAACAAGATGTGTGCAATGGAATCCACACACAGAAAGCTCATGTACCAATGATACATGTTTACTCTAAAAGAACAATTCAAGAACAGGGGTCTCTGGCCAATTAGCTTGCTGAACAAAGGTCTTGTCTACATTTTTACACAGTTCAAGAGAGGACAACATAAGATCATGTCAAGGGTTACCAGTGAATAACTAGTCTGGACATGAGCCGGCTCTGAGGTAGCAAGAGCAAAAATCAACACTTATAACTTGATATTTCAATGCAATTTTCAGGTAACATTATTGTTTGTTCCATCATACATTTCAATCACTCTATCTGGTTTTGATACATCTTAACACACACTAAATTACTTGTTATCATATACCAAATGCAGTTTGTGAGTTCTGCTTAGGCTGCAGAAATATCAACTGAGCCCTTAGCATGTATATCCATGATTTATTAGAAATTTCAATAATCCATTTCTGTTCTTATCCTCTAAAGCAAAATTCAACATTTGCTGATCATAGGGCCAATTCACACTCTAACAGGCCTTGGTAAGGAGAGCCATCTTTATTCCGATGGGAGTGAGAGAGCTGAAAACTTGCTGTGCAAAGACATATGGCTTGTTGCCATTCTTCATGGAGCTCAGACATTAAGAATTATATCTGAGTAGGACAGACTCAGAACAGCCATTTTAGAGCATATTTTATGAGGAGAGATGGCAGTGGTGTTAGCTGATTGCCCCTCATATGTAGCTAGAGGAAAGAACCTCTAATGCCTGGCCCTCTACTTCAGACTTCTCCCTACTCTCTACGGCCTCCTGGTGGCTCCTAGAGTGTTCCTGACTAACCGACCAATAGATTATCCCTGAGAACATCTTAGATGAACAGATTTTTTGGAGATATGGTCTGATTAGCAGAAGCAAACCTTTGAAGGGTATTTGCTGTCTGAAGTTTGACGATTCTTTCTCCTTTCCTGCCTCTGTCTCTATCTCTCATTCTCCTCCCTCCCTCCCTTCTTTCCTGCTTCCCTTACCCAGCCCCATCACTTTGTGTCTCCCTGCTTCCTGGCTGCCACAAGATGAACAGCTTTAGTCTACATTGCCTTTGTGTGTAAAAGTGGGGACTTTTCTATACCTACCCTTGCTCTGAATAATGACCCAGAGACCTTTATAGTTATTAAAAGCTTCAGGCACTACAGCTGGGAAAATATTTAGCTAATCTGACCCAGCAATGCTGGACTGGCCTGCTTCCCAGACACATGGCCCATTATCTGCCATTTTCGTCTCTCCCTGGGCCTCCTTCTTCATCTATGTCCCGTGATGACTCTCTTGGTCCCCACTGGAGACAGCCCCATATATATAACTGAAAGTCTCTCCCTTTACTTCCTGCCATCAGGTTTTTATTGACAGGTGATGTTTTTACACAGTACATGGGAGGTTATTCTTACATTCTTGCTGTGAAGTTCTGCTTCATCAAAGGCCCACAACAATGGAGCCAGCCCATGATGGACTGAAACCTCTGAGACCATGAGCCAAAACAAATATTTCTTCCAATCATGTATCTTAAGCCACACCTCTCCTATGAACAATACCTACATACCAGGGTAGTTGGAAAAAATTCAATAAACCTGTTCAAAAACACTTTTAAATTCACTCTGGGAAATGTTGTCATTCTGTAATCAAATCAGTAGGCAAATTGCAGGAAGCTGAAGAGGATCAAGGTCAGATGGAGGCAGAGACAAAAACTATAAATCTACAATCACCAAGTACTCCACTGGCCTATGAACTGGTTATGTCATGTGGCGGCTTCAATCAGGGATATAATAAGACTTATGTATGCATGTACCTCAGTCTATTTTGTATTGCTGAAAGGCAGATTCACAGATCTGATAACTTTTAAAGAATATGAACTGATTGGCTCATAGTTCTTGGCACTCCAGAGCCTAAGCTCAAGGTACCAGAAGGTTTTGTGTCTAATGAATCTGTTCTCTTCCTCCAACATGGTGCCTTTCATTCTCCAGCAGTAATGAAGCCTGAATCCTTACACTTCAGAAGGCAGAAAGGACAGAAGAGAGAAGCAAATTGAACTGACCTCATCTTTCTTTCTTTCTTTCTTTCTTTCTCTCTTTCTTTCTTTCTTTCTTTCTTTCTTTCTTTAACAGTATCATAACATCATTGTATCAGCATGCTTTGATAAGGCCCCTTGCCCATTGTTAAAGTTCCCACCTTTTAATAATGTTCATTAACGGCAATTACATTCCAACTTGAGTTGGAATGAGGATAATAATTTCCACTCATGGCAGCACTTATCACTAGGACGTGTTTAAGTGATCATTGCATCATGCCTTGAACTTGACAATCCTACGAAAAAGGCACAGAAGGTTTCCTCTGTAGGAAGCCATGAGAGTTAAATAATTGGGTGTGTTGGCATTCCCTAACGCAAATGGTAACATCCCCAGCATGGTCCTGTTAGGAATATATTATACCAAGGCACTTTCACTGTAGCATGGCCTTCTAGGTCTTGTCAGAGAGAGTAGCAGTGAAGACTGGCTCTCTCACATGGACCCGGTCCAGTGTTCTGCCATGACTTGGCAGATTCTAGCTAGTGGAAGACCCTGTCTCACAAAGACAACCAGGTAGATGGTACTTGAGTAACAATTCCCAAAGTTGTTCTCTGGCCTCCACATTCTGGCCTCCACATGAAATGGACACACATACCACACACACACACACACACACACACACCACAGTGGTTTAAATGACATGTCCCCACACACACACACACTAAAGTCTTGGGCATTTGAATACTCAGTCTCCAGTTGGTGGTGCTATTGGAGTAGGTTTAGGAGATCTAGCCTTGCTGAAGGACATATGTCATTGTGGTTAGGCTTTGCGATTTCAAGAGCCATGCACTATTCCCATGAAGCTCTCTGCTTCTGATGCTTGCTGCTCATGATGTGAGCTCTCAGCTTGCTCCTCCAGTTTCAATATCTGCCTGCCACACTTCCCGCCCAGGACAGTGATGGACAGTGATCTTTTGAAATAAGCCCAGAACCCTTCTTTCTATATGCGTAAGCTTGGACATGATATTACATAAATAAAGAAGTGACTAATTCAACATGTATTCACAAACAGCTTCACATAAACACACACATATAATGCATGCATACATGCATGTACACATACATACATACATACATACACACATACACAAACATAGCCCATATATACACACACAAATAATTCTAGGTAATGCTGTTATTCTATAAGAGTGCTGTTTTATACTTCATCCTGCTTGCAAAAACCAACCTTCATTAATACTTCTGCCCAGACAGGATACCTAGGGAGCACCTTGATATCCAGCACATCCCTCCCTGCCTTGAGTCATACATGAGTCCCCATGCATACTCCAGATGGGAGACAACAGGGGTCAGCTCCTAACCAGTACTCACGCACTGGCCCTCACACTGCCTCTGCGTGACCCATATCAGTTCAGTTTCTCAAGAAGTTGAAAACTTCAGAGTTGAGCCAGAAAACTATCCTTCAAAGATTTTAACAAAGTTCCTGTGACTCGAAGTCCAGATGCCTCAATTGAGTGCGTTTTTTTCTTCATCTCTGAGGCTGAACCAGGGTTTCACTGAAGGTAGGGAGCACTCCGATGCATATAGCTGGGACGGGCCGAGCTCCCCACACAATATAGCATAAGTTGACATTTGGCCCAAGAGTGCACAGCAGCTTTAGTAATCTGGGTTATGTGAAGGGTAACGTCAACTCCTCCTTGTTTTCATGGAATAATTACTAATGAACATAATCATGTTCCAATGTCATCTGTTTCATTTGCAAGTTGGCAGGGACAGAAAAAAGGCAGCTTTCTTTAGAAACGATTAAAACATGCTATTGGGATGAGGTCATCGGCTTACAATTAAGTCATTATTTTCCCCTTACATTAATAAATTTCAGTGATGGATCCCAGGATCTTGTAGCTGGCTCTCCAGCCAAAGAGGATCAAGTGTTCAGCATCTGGGCTGCCTTCCCCGAGTTTTCGGAATACTTTCCCACACCCAGGCTGTGGTGGCTCACAGGCTCCTTGGACTACAAGTACTGCGTGGGGCCTCTGTGGGCCAAGCTTACAGCGTTGGCCAGCTCAGAACTGGAGGCTTCGCAACCCAAGAGAAGCGAGGGGGTGAGGTATTTAAGTCCCCACTTGCTTTTATTGTCACCTGATCTGCGCTGAGCTAATAATAAGTAGAATAGATATTCTTTAAAGAGGAAGAAAGGCTAATAATTCTGTGCTGGGGGAGGTAATCTCCAGCTGAGGTCAGAAGTTATCTGCCGCAAACTCCTAGGCGGATTTCGTCTCCCGTGTGACTCGTTTTGCCTTCCTTGTCACTGGGTCTTTAGTTATGTTTTTTTTTAATCTCTTTTTCTCTCTTACAAATGAAACATTTCAAAGCATCCAGAGACCTATTTGGGGAAAGCTCAAAAAAAAAAAAGTCTGTAAAATATTTAAAGCCTATCTCAGGGAGAGAAATATCCGCTGGAATTAGAGCCGTCAGATTCTGGGTTCTTTGAAATTCCATCGCTCTTTTAAAGATTATTGCTATCTCTCTCTCTCCCTCTGGCCTTAAGACAGAAAAATAATCAGAAGAGCCCAGAAATGAGAACTGAGGCCCGCCTGTCATCCCACCCATTCCTTTAACCACTTGTCAGACACTGAACAAATCATTTAACCTAGATGAAGAGCTGGATCGTGTTCACAGGGAGATCTCTGACGATCCAAGCACCTCTGAGCAAGCAGACATGGACAAGTACTGTGATCACAAATTTTTGAGGGTGTACTTCTATAACTTTCCTAAAAATACATGCTTTGAGATGAAAACAAGCAGACAAATGGCATCTCCCCCTACTTTCTAAGACTTGAAATTTATAGACCCTTTGAATTATGTCTGAGGGAGCTGTAGGACTGTGCCCATTGTAAAGTCTCAAGGTACATATTTATATTCTACATAAATATTTAAACGGAAAGCTTAGAATGACTCTCAGTCATCAGAGGGAGGAAGCTATAGCTTACATAAAGGAGGCAAGCTTTGTGGTTCACAGAGTGGGATTCTGGGAGCCACACAGCTGGGATTTAAGTCTCTGGCCTTGAGATATTGACTTGGCCTCCCCGTACTTGAATCTCATCTGTACATGGGCTAAGTCCAGTATCTACCATTTACAGCTGTTGTAAGGATTTCACTAAATCAGTGGTTCTCAAGCTGTGAATCACAACCCCTCTGTCAAACCTCTGTCCCCCCAAAAATATTTACATTTTGATTCATAACAGTAGCAACGTTACAGTTACGACATAGCAACAAAAATCATTTTGTGGTTGAGGGGGATCACCACCACATGAGGAACTATATTAAACGGTCACAGTAGTAGGAAGGTTGAGAACCAGTGCACTGGATAATAATACATTGGTAACAACTCTCTCTCCAGTCTCAGCACCTAAGTATTCTAATATGCATCTAGCTATGATTTTTATGAGCTGAGAATTTGGTTAAAGATAAAGAACATTAGTTCCTTCTGTACGGACCGGCTACTTCAGTACACCTTCTAATAGCTTTCTTTTGTTTTCTTTTTTATGAATTGGGAACTGCTTTATTTATATAATTTATGTGCAGGTGTGTATATGTGTCTGCGTGCACAGGTGTGTGTGCACATGTGAGTGTGTGTGTGTGTGTTTGAGTGTGTATGCACGTGTGTGTGTCTGTGGTCCAGAAGTCAATCTCAAGCAGTGTTCTTCATCAAACTGCCCACCTTAATCTTCGAGACAGAGTCTATAACTCAGCATGGAGCTTGCAGATGCTGCTTTTCTTGCATGGATTCTGGGGGTGACTCTCAAGTCCTCATGTTTGAGAGACAAGCACTTTATCAACTGAGCTATCTCCTCAGGACCAAGTTTGGTTTATGTTCCAAAGCATCTTCGTTATAGAAAATGTGCGTATTTTATTTCTTTCCCAGCATTTAGGGTCTATTAACTGTTAGTCTTTTCAGTTGTATTCCATGTTTGCACTCGCATGATCTTACATCCTGATGTTTTTGTTAGCCTTCTTCGTTTTACCTAATATCTAGTCTTTGGCCCATTTTTAAGAGGCCATTTTTCTTTTGCAAATAACTAGCTAAAAATCAAGTCCTTGGGATTCAGAGGGGGCAGAAAGGGTGGGAAAATATGTGAATGACTTCTCCAGTGTGGTGGGAAGCTAGAGGGGAGAACTCTTTGGGGAAGCCAAAATGGCAGAGTTCCGTTTTATTTTTTCTTGGCAGCATAGTCTCTGAGAGTCTGACTGTCTTTGGACCCCCTGTTTTGGGAGCACGGAATTGGCCTGGGAACATGTTCAGGCCCAAGCCATTTTAAAAGCAATCTATGAACAACAAGGACTCTGATTTCTAGTTCTCATTCTTTCTCAGAGTCAAATAAAATGTGAGGGTCCATCTGCCCCAAGTCCCTGTCACTCATCCCTCGTGCCTCATTGTTTGTTATGATTTTTCACAGAGACTGTTCTTATTATTGGCAAAGTGATTTACAGGTTCAAGGATGGCCTCAAGAGCTGATTAATATTCCCTCTAATTTATCAGCTTACCACTGAAAAATATATATGGCATTTTACCCTGATCTAGATCGATCTGTCTATCTATCTATCTATCGATCTATCTATCTATGAATCATCTATCTATACATATCTGTCTATCTATCTATCATCAATGCATTATCTATTTGTCTGTCTATCCTATCTTTTGGTAGAAATTTTCATGGATACCTTAATATGCTATTAGTTCATCTACAGCTTTACACTGTTTTGTTAGTTTGTTGGTTGGTTGGTTTGTTTTTTGTATTGCTCCCTTCCCCCCACTGACTAGCCCAAACCAAAAACGGAAAAATAATGTCAATGAGCTGGGGCTATACACTGTAAAAAAAAATATCTAAGTGCTCTGGTCTGTTGGCACCCAGTGTGCAATGGTAAGTGTTATTTTTAGCCTTACTAATGGTTTGACCCCCATATGATGGCCACCCTGTTTAAACAGGATGTTGCAGTTGGCAGATCATATGGGAGAGTTGGAATGGGATGTGATTGAGAAAGTTGGAATCCTGCTTGAGAGCTGGCTCTGAACTTGAGCTCTGCAATCATGACAGCTATGGTTGAGCTTTGTCACCCACTAGTCCCTTCAAAGCGTGTGAAGGTGACTAACAGTCTTAGTTTAAAAAAGAAAATGAGAGAAGAACATCAGATCATCAGAGTTAAATCAAATGCAGTTTTCCAAAGTGGGCTGTGCAGAAAGACTTGCCTCAAGGTCACGTGAGAGACCTGTGGACTCACTACTTACCTAAGATGTGAAGCCTCTCCTGTGACAACCACAAGTCTCAGTGGACCCAGCCTCCCTCTAGCCAACTCCTCATTTGCTAACCCAAGACTATTCTCAGAATTCCTAAAAGTTCTCCGAGACAAGGTTGGAACACTTTCAGATAGTCCAGGTAAAGGACAGAGGGTGGTATATGACTAGGACTCCACCCTCCACTCAGAGCTGGTCTCTTCCTCCCTTCTGATCCAGAATCCCCTTCTGATCCAGAATCCCCTTCTGGTCCAGCATCCCCTTCTGATCCAGCATCCCCTTCTGATCCAGCATCCCCTTCTGACCCAGCATCCCCAACTGCCTGCAAGCCTATACCTAACCACCCACTTCTTTCTGGTTCTCGTTCTCTAAAAGCATGTTTTCCCTGCCTGTTTGACACTAGAGAATTACTTTCTACCATATAGGGAAGCTGTCTTTACTCACAGGGCATGGCCTTTCCCATGACCTCTCACGATAACCTTATCAGAACACTGTGTTTATATCTGGATGGGTAAACTCTATGTCAGGAAATTATTTCACTGGTTATTATGATAATAATATTGGGTGGGCAAGTGTGCTTAGTTGTAAAGGGACCATTTGAGGTCTTTACTATAGTATGGAATGAGCAAGACGGTGTTCAAGACCCACTGACAACCTGAAATGTCTTTAAAAGAGCATGTCGATACTCAAAGCAAACATTGCAGATGAAGCTGGGATTGCTATGGGCGCTGGTGATCCTTCTGGAGTTCTGTGTCTGGTGGCTGCTGTCTCAAGACAGCTGGATCACAGCTGGATTCCTATCCACAAGGTTCGTCTAAGCATGTGTCCCTGGGGAGGTGGGAAACAAAATAAGAGAGAGGTCACACCATTTGACAGCATGGATTCTGGTTTTGCCTGACCAGAAGGCAAAAGACTATCAGTTAGTTCCTCACAGCTTATGTGTGTGTGTGTGTGTGTGTGTGTGTGTGTGTGTGTGTGTGTGTGTGTGTGTTACAAGCTGTGTCTCTCAGCATTCCTCTTTTAAGCCCAGATTCCAGTACCCTATGTTCAGCTCAGTTGGTTGCCAGGAGCCCTCCCAAGAGAAACAGCTGCTTGTAAAGAGAAAATATGCACGGCTCTGGAGAGTTAGACTTTTAGAATCTGCTGGCCTGATAACTTCCTGTCCGCTTATGAAAGCAAACAACAGTAAATCTTCTCTTTCCCAGCACAGTTCCTGGCTGATCCTCTCCCAAACTTGGCTCTATGCGGAGGTAAAGAAGATAACAACTAAACTACAGATGCTGCTAATAAAATCAGGTCTTGACATTAGAGTGCACACACACTGCTTATCATCAAGTCAGAACATGGTCAGAAGATGGGGTGCAGATGATCTCTGCTTAGGGCCCCTGAGCCCTTACCTTGGCCCAGTGTTGCTCTGACAGAAGCCAGGGCTGATTTCGATGTGTTACTAACTTACCACAATTAATTATCCCAGAGCTGATATTCTGATATTCTTGGCAGTCTCTACTGTGGCGTTTTTAGTATGGCAAGATACAGAACTGCCAGCACAGTTTAGAACTAGAGGTAATTTTCTTTCGGAAAATAGTAAAGTGTATTAAAGACAATGGGATGGAGTGTGTTGTTTTGGTTTTGAGTTTGGAAAAAAATAAGAATTGAGCTTTGAAGCATCTTTTTGTCTCATGTGTGTGTGTGTGTGTGTGTGTGTGTGTGTGTTCTCATTTCTGTCTCTCTCTCTCTCTCTCTCTCTCTCTTTCTCTCTCTCTAACACACACACACACACACACACACACATACATATACCATGGAACAGTGAAGTTAAATCAAAATAATACTAACAAGATAGACAGAGAGACAGACAGATAGATAGATTTACCCAAACAAATGTCCTTTTAGTTTTATTTTTGAGATAGAATTTCATGCAGCCCAGACGGGCTTCAAGCTCACTATGCAGCCTAGGATAACCTTACATTTTTGATCCTCCTGCCTCTGCTTTGAGTGCTGGGATTACAGACATGCACCCCCACACCCAGTTTTGTGCAATGCAAGAGCTGAAATGCAGGGTACCCATGCTAAGCAGACATTCTGCCAACAGAGTGGGGTCCCCAGCTCCCTAAAGAGAAGTTTTTTCATTGTGATTGCTGTCATTGTCATTCAGTTTGTGAATTCTCCTCTGGAGAGACTTCTCTAAGACACAGAGGAGATGTCTGTTGCTGCTGAAAGTGATCTTCGGTGACATCCAGTCTGGTCCCGTCTGTTGTTTCTCACATTCTTCAATAAAGGTCTTCACCTAGGAATAGCTTTTCCTCGGCTTGGAGTTTCTCATCACTGCTGGCGAATACAAAAGGATTTCCCATGCTACCGATCATCTGCCTGACGCAAAACAAACTAGAGTGAATACTAGAGTGAAGGGCAGAAGTGTAGGGAGGGAAATGCTTTGCCTGAACCACAGTCAGGTGTGAAATGTATCTGATGACAGCAAACAGAGGAAGGATCTTTGGCCTCCAGATACTACACACACTTCCATGATGAAAATAAATAAATAAATAAATAAATAAATAAATAAATAAATAAATTGAGCTAGGGAGTGACTCCGTGGTTAAGAGGACATGATGCTCTTGCAGAAGACCTAGGTGTAGTTCCTAGCATCCATGTGCTTACAACTTGGAGGAGACCAACCTTGACCAATTAAGAGCAGACTTACTGCCCTTCCTTCCAATTCTAAAGCCTCCTGCACCCTCTTCTGGCCTTCAGGGACACCAGACACGCACGCCTTGCATGTGTGTACATGTAAGCAAGCATTCGTATACGTAAAAGAAATGAAAATCTTTTTTAAATGTATTTGTAAATTTAAGTTTGCCTTGCTACATGCTTGCTAGTCCCCAAAGGAAACACACCGTTTTTGTTATTCCATTTATACATGCCATGAGCATTTACTGAACCCTTCCTTTCAGGTGTGTTTATGCTAAGTATCATGCACAATGCAAGTGGCTCCAGCTGGAGAGGAGCTTACGGTCTTTAAGGGGACAGTTTCAATCTTTTGGGTATAGTGAGGCAGGCCTGTAATCCCAGAACTAGGGAGGATAAAAAAAAAAGAGGATTTTGAGTTCAATGCCAACCTGAGCTACATAGCAAAACTCTATATCAAAAAAAAATTTTTGATGATAGAAACAAATCATATTTATGGTGAAAAGTCCTGCAAAATATGAGGAAGACAGCCAAAGAGTATCTGTCCCTGGAGACATAAAGTTTACTTTGGTCAGCTTGTTGTGGACTTTGGTGTAGTCTCCCAGAGGTGGAAGCACAGTATGAATGGTCTCTCAGAAGCAAGCAGTCTTCCAGTGGCCAAGCAATCACAGTAACTCACACAAAGCTAAATTATTAATTCATCATCAGAAATAGAATCATCCAAAGATATGACTCTTAAGTACCAAGCCTCAGCAGGCACTGCTATCATCCCAAGACTACTTGATGAGCACAAATAGAAAAAAAAATGCTGTTTAATGAAAGACCTCGGGGGTTTAATTATATCAGGCTAAGGTACACACATCCTTCTCCTGCAGTGGTCAGACCTGATACCATGATGGGCCCAGCCAAAGTGTTATGTAAGAATGCCTTCTCCAGTGCATATGGGCATGGTCAAGGTTGATCTACCCCAATGCCCAATGCAGATACAAACGACAGTTACCACCCAGCCATATTGACTGCTTGGATACCAGCTGCTGTGTCCAGGGTTGGCCACTTCAAGGGTGGAAAAACTCAAGTCTGAGGGATGATAGAGCCTACACAGGTTTGTGAGACCTCTGTAGTTCAGTTAATAGAATGTTCGTGGAGCACATCCAAAGTTCAATCTACAGTTGCATGTAAAGCTAGGAGGCACAGTGGCTCAGGCCTATAATTCCGGTGCTAGGAAGTCAGAGTCAGGGGGTTCAGAAGTTCACAGTCACCCACAGCTCTATAGCAACTTCCTGGCAAGCTTAGGATAAATAAGACTCTCTCTCTCAAAAAAAAAAAAAAAGAACTACAGCCCTTCGGAGGCATAAATGTATGGTTCATATCACCAACGTCCAAATCTTCAGACTCTCCCTGCATGTGTTTAATTACATACAGAGCAAGAAGCTACTCATGACATGAGTTTTGTTTGTTTGCTTGTTTGTTTAAAGAAGGAATTTCTATATCTTTATAAAAATTTATTTATTTTCATTTTATTGGTATGAGTGTTTTGCCTGCATTTATATTTGCATATCACAAGCATGAGCTGCTCACAGAGGCCCAAAGAGGGAATTAGAACCCCTGGACCTGGAGTTAGAAATGGTATAATCTGCCTTATGATTGGTATGAATGCTGGCAACTGAATCTGGATCCTCTGCGAGAGCCGCCAGTGCTCTTAGCGGCTAAGCCATCACTTCAGCCCCAGCAATTATTACATTTGATTACGGACTATTGTTTCCAACAAAATCATCCTCATCAATGCTCAGAAAAAGTGTCACTTTTCAGAGTCTCTACAACATTTTGCATTTCAAATCAAAAAGGAACGGTTTGGAAAGCGGTTGCTTTCCCTGTGGGTCTCAGAAGGAGATTCATTTGGCACTAGAAACCCCCATGGAGTGTGTAGCTGTGCGTTCCCAAAGGGGAAGATGCACAAAGGATGCTGGGAGAAAGTGTGTGTCTTGTTGAAGCTGTGAAGTAGTGATAGAATTGCCTGTCTCCTGGTTGTCCATGGCAACCACAAGAGACAGTCAAAGAAGACAAGTGACAGTTCTGCTGTATTCTATCCTTTTAAACTAATGTATATAAGCTGTGCTATTAGGATTCAATGCTTCGCATACTAATAAAGTATAGGGTTTGGTTCACAAAACCTCAGCAATTTACCTAGTACAGGATTGCTGCTCAATAAATATCGGATGAATGATGAATGTATGAGTGATTAAATATGCAAGTTGGCAAAAGGTTTTCTTCTGATGCAGAATCAAATATGAAAGACGTGAATTTATATTTTTTTTTATTGATCGTCTACCAAAAAGCATACAGGGCCTAGGGCAGTGTTTAGAGAATTTTGGTAAATATATGCCTAGTGGTATAGATTCTGCAAGTAGACAAACGCCTTACTAGAATGAATAGTAAATAAAAAAAATTATAGATAGGGGTGAGTGAAAAAGAAAGAATGCTTGTACGCTTGTGTGCATGTGTGTGTGCATGTACATATGTGTCTATGTGTGTTTGTGTGCCTATGCATGTATGCAACTTAATGGGGAGACCTGGAGGGATTTACAAGTAGCATTGCCATGCCACAGATTACGGATGCGCAAACTTTCTGTGTCACTGCAAGCTGGATATTGAATGCTCCTAGGTGCAGCACGGTACCATGGGAAAGTGTAGGCCTTAGCGCCATACAGAAAAGATGCTAAAACACAGCTTACCCTCCATTTGACCTTGACTGAGTTCTCTTGCCTCCCTGATCCCTCAGTTATCACATCCTCAAAGCAGTGATGCTAGCATTTAGCTCCAGATTATCACAGAGATATTTGTCACGAGCACTAATACTCATGTACGTCCAGACTGTTCCATGGATTACATCATTAAACCTCACAGGAATTATATGAGATAAAACTCTTTGCAAATAAGTAAAACTAAGGCAAGCAAAGACTCAGTAATTGCCCAGTAATATAGCTTTATGTCTGTACACATAAGGCCCTCCACCGATGACAATAGCCATTATTATTATTGTAGTCTAAATGTTGTTCATCCTGAGAACAAATATGTGTGTCTAGAACAGTGCTTCATAGATGTCAGCATTTCATGAACACTTGCTAGGTGAGATAACTCAATCTTTCCCATACAGAGAAAATATCCACAACGTATGAACAACTTGCCCACTCACAGAGTGACAGATGCTCTTTAACCATGTCCTTTAACCATACCTGTCACTAAGGGTCTCTGATTCCATCTCCTGGGTCAGAGAGGAAAAAAAATGTTCCCTGTGTCCCTAAGGTCTTGGCATACACAAGCACAAAGGTCATTTTAAGTAGCTAAAGCAGAACACCTAGAGGGTTGTTCAAAAGCTGGGGTGTCATGCATCCTCTCACTCATTCTTTTCATCCTTGAACCCCTAAAAATCGTCCCTCTGCCAATTCCTACTTTTGGCTAGCAGGGAAGAAAATATTAGAAATTCTACTTGAGCCATCCATCGTTTGACTGATAAATCCTCAAGGGTTCTTCAGTAATCAGTCATTTGCAACTTAGGATTACATTTGGGAGGAGGAGCTATAATGAGAAAAATAAGGAACTGTGTTATTCACGTAGGCTGCAAAATTCTTGTGGCTGTAATAGAGCCTTCTCATAGGCTACAAAAACGGGGTCCAAAATAATCTAATTTTTAAACCATCTTTTACAAACAGTGTAATAGGGCTAGAGAGGTGGTTAGGCTGAAAAATACCAGCTATGCAAGCACAAAAACCAGAGTTTGCATCCCCAGACCCACAATGTTAGGTGGGCATGGCAGACTGCCTATACTCCCAGCCCTTAGAAGGTGGAAACAGGGATCCTCAAAGCAGTCAGGTTAGTCAAACTAGCACATCGATAAGCTCTGACTGCAATCAATAGACCCTACTTCAGTGAACGAGATGGAGTATGATCCAAGAAAACACCTGACATTAATCACAGGCTTTGATATGCACACATGTCAAACACCAAAAAACACATGCATCCCCATACATACAAGCATGCATATGCACATATGCATATGACATACACATGTTTTAAAATCAGTGGAATGGGTCTCAAGTATTGTACAATGGCCTGTAATTGAACATGGAAATAGATTAATTTGCTTTATATGCTTTTGTCAACAGTGCTATGTGGACTACACTTCCAAAAGCTATTTCTTTGATTTAGAATTTAAAAATGTGGGCTGGACATGATGGGGGGTGCCTTTCGGAAGACAGAGGCAGGCAAATCTCTGAGCTTAATGCTACCCTGGGCTACAGTTCCAGGATAGACAGGGCTACACTGAGAAACCCTGTCTGGGGAAAAAAACAAACAAACAAGCACTGTGAGTGTTTTTATCTATATTGATGGACTATTAAATTCTCTCTCTCTCTCTCTCTCTCTCTCTCTCTCACTCTGTGTGTGTGTGTGTGTGTATGTATGTTGCGTGTGTGTGTCTCTGTGTGTGTCTGTGAGTCTTTCTGTGTGTCTGTGTCTGTTTGTCTGTGGGTGTGTGGCTGTGGGGGTGTGTCTGTGTATCTGTATGTATCTGAATGTGTATGTCTGTGTGTATGTATGTGTGTGTGTGTTTATGTGTCTGTGTGTCTGTATGTGTCTGAATGTGTATGTCTGTGTGTATGTCTGTGTGTCTGTGTGTGTGTCTGTGTGTCTGTATGTGTCTGAATATGTATGTCTGTGTGTATATGTGTGTGTGTCTGTGTGTGTGTCTGTGTATCTGTATGTGTCTGAATGTGTATGTCTGTGTATGTATATGTATCTCTCTGTGTGTGTCTGTGCATCTGTGTGTCTGTGTCTGTGTGTTCCTTCTTTTCTTTTTGGGCTTTTTTCAGACAGTGTCTCTGTATGTATCCCACGCTGGCCTTTAGCTTACAGCCCTCTGTCTCCTGAGTGACGAAGCTACAGGCCTACATCAACCATGTTGGGAAGATTCTATCAACTTTAATCTTTCAGTGTTTTGATGTGATTAATCACATATAAAAACTAAAATTAAAAAGAAAGCAAGAAAAGTCCCTTACCCAGTACTGTACGGCATCAGTAATTTCACACCAATTTCTGAAGGACACTGTGCCTCGTTATGACAAGAAGTTATTCGTAACGAGTGCCTAGCATATAGATGGCATCCTTTATTTAAAACAATAAAAGAGTCATCTTTAGTAGCTGATGGAAATAAATAGGCAGGCAAATTTTAAAGGGAAAAGAGGAAAAAATAAAAAAGACCAACCAGCAGGGCTCTGTAATAATTGCATGTCACCATAACATCAAGTAGTTCATCCTTTTAAGGACTCGTTATGTGGCTTGCCCATTATGTTCCAGGGATGGAAAGAAAATGTAGTCATTCACAGAAAAGTAATGACAGGATCCTGCCGGGTTTCCTAATAGTATTGACTAGACAGGAGAATTATAGCTTCCAAGCAAAGAGTAGTTCTGTATTTGGAATTGTTTTGCTGCCAATCAGAATTTTTTCTCCTCTTAAAAATATCAATACCGTTGAAAAATATCACAGAGACTGCAGCCAGGTTTTTTGATCTGACTCTGGGAGTTCACAGTTTCCAGGTTCTGGCCCAATTACTTGCCTGCAGAAACCTCTTCTGCAATTGCTGGAAAGGATAGCAGTAAGACGCTGTTTTAGTGCCCCTTGCTGGTCAACCTGAAGAAAATCTGGGCAGATGATTACCAGAACCCAGGTTTCCATAGCCGAAGTGGCACGTTCCATCGCAGTGGGAAAGAAGGCAAGCAGATTAAAGTCAAACATCTGCAGCAAGTCTTAAGCATCCTTAGAAAGATGAGAAGGGACGCCTGAAAACTCACAAAGAAAAACTGAGTATTAGGTCTAAGCTGGTTTCAAAATAAAGCCAGGTAAATGCATTCTCGTTTCTGTATACAAATAATCATTTTGCTTAATTGTGCCCCCCACAAATATCTCTGGCCTCTCTAGCCATAAGGCAACTAGATGTCCCCCTCAAAAAAATCTATAATTGAGTTCTCAAGGCCCCCTTAAAAAAATCCAAAAATGTCTTTCTACAGAGAAACAAAGTGTCTCTCCAAATGATGCATTAAATGATTGGTAATTATTTTATAACTTATGACAAGTGAATTCCAATTATAGTGATTTCTTCTGCTTATAATTTTATTTTAGAGTATGATTAATTTTAAACAATAACTACAACAAGATTTGGTAGTAAGCTGTCCATCAAAGCTGATTAAGTTTTAAGAATCAAAGAGAATTATCAGATTAAGTGTGTCTATCCTATTGGAATACCAGCTCAGTGGGGCCTCAGGCTTGGAATTCTAGCTCTTTCTCCACAAGGAACTCACTAGTAACTTGAGTTCATGATCCAGCTCTTGGGACTGTGTGCTCTGGGGTACTAATGGTGATGTATGGACACCAGCCTATGTGGGTGTACTAGAACACATGCGTCCAACCTGACGCCCCAAGCTACAGACAAAGGAAGTCTGAGGATTCAAAATCCTAGAGAGCATCAAGGAACCAGAATAGCCAAGACAGTCCATAAAACAACAAAGCTGGAGCTGAGAAGATGGCTCAGTATGGAAAAGTGTTTGCTTCACAACCATGAGAGCTGGGGTTTAGATGCTCAGAAGTCATGTAAACCCAGACATAGTAGTGTGTGTATACCATCCTGACACTAGATGAAAGCCAGAGACAGAAGAATTCCGACAACTTCTGGGGCCAGTGACCCTAATATACACAGTAGCAAATAATAAGGGACTCTGGAACAAGAAAGAAAAGGACTGACACAAAGTTACCTTGACCTTTATACATGGGCAATGGCTGTTCCCCATATACAAACACATGAGCACACACACACACGCACACACACACATACACACATAGTGGAGAGAGGGGGAGAGAGAGAGGAGAGAGGAGAGAGGAGAGAGGAGAGAGGAGAGAGAGAGAGAGAGGAGAGAGAGACAGAGAGACAGAGAGACAGAGAGACAGAGAGGGAGACAGAAACAGAGAGAGACAGAGAGAGAGAGAAACTGGATATGATCTCAGTAACACATAAACCAGGTACGGTGGCACACACCTATAATCCCAGCACATGTGGGAAGTAGACACAGAAGAATCAAGTGTTCAAGATCATGCTTCCCTACATAGTGAATTCAAGGCAAAACTGTATACATAAGACCATGTCTTTAAAAAATGAAATAAAAAAAGGGCTCAGGCGAGAGAGGACTCCCGTCTCAATCTCAAAGACTGCTGCACAGCTACAGTTATCAAAAAAAAAAAAATGTGCAGAGCAATGAGATAGTTCAAAAATAAATTCTTACATTTAGGATCAATTGATTCACACCAACTGTATATCATGTCCTAAGGAATGGACACCAACCCTCCTTGATCAATAAAATGAATCAAAGATCTAGATGTAAAAGGGGAGCCAGAATATGAGTGAATGTTTCCCTAGATTTGAAATGATTTTTTAAAGATGAAGTCACAAATCAAGCAATAACAACAACAAAAATACCACTTTTGCTTGTTTTCCAGAGACAATTTCTTTTTTAAAATCATTTTAATAAAGATTTATATATTTATTTTATATATGTGAGCACACTGTAGCTGTCTTCAGACACAGCAGAAGAGGGTATTGGATCTCATTACAGATGGTTATGAGCCACCATGTGGTTTCTGGGAATTGAACTCAGGACTTCTGGAAGAGCAGTCTGTGCTCTTAACCTCTGAGCCATCTCTCTAGCCCCCAGAGACAATTTCTTACTGTGTAACTGAGACTGTCCTCAAGTTCAGGAACCTCCTATACCAGCCTCCCACGCGCTGGGATTACCGGGCATGCACCACCATGCTCAGTAACATTTTATTTGTTAACTCTCATAATAATTAAAACTTTGGCATTTCAAAGAACACTGTCAGGAGGTAGCCCATACAATGGAATAAATTGTTTGCAAAGCATATGTTTGGTAAGGAGCTTACATCAAAAGTTTGTAAAGAATGATAGATAACTCATTGATCAGAGGGTGTCAAAAATAGACAAAGGTCTGGATAGATGTCTGTCCAGTGAAGACAGACAAATGGTCACCAAATGCTGCTTAGAAAATGCAAACCTGAACCGCAGGGAATTACACTTCACACTCCTTTAATAGGACCAAAGTAACAGACAGGCTCTGTTGAAAAGAATGTAGGGAAATTACACTAAAGCAGCCATTTCAGAGTCTGGAACTTTCTCAAAGGTTCCCATAGAGTTTCCAACATTAGATGTATAGCGATGTCATTTTGAATAACATCCCATTCCTAAATACATACACAGGACAAAAGAAAGTATGTGTCTACTCAAAACCTTGTACATGAATATTTGCAGCCTGACTAACCGAAGAACCAAAGGTAGCAATGACTGAAATGTCCATCTTCCTGATACACAGATAAACAAGACAGCATATATCTATGTCATGATTTATTGTTTAGCAGTTATAAAGGGGGAATACAAACTGATAAGTATTACATCATGGGTTAAACCTTGCAAAGAGCACACTCAATGAAAGAAGCCAGACTTCATAATGTCTCAGTCCACATTGGGTCTGCTAGAACCACACCAAAAATGACAATCTGTATGACTTAACTCATGAACATCTTCTCCTAGTTCTGGAGACTAGAAGATAGTGGACTCTTCTTGTAGGTAGCTATATTCTTACTGTCTTTTCTTCTGCAACCTTTTTTTTTTTGGTTTTTCGAGACAGGGTTTCTCTGTGTAGCCCTGGCTGTCCTGGAACTCACTCTGTAGACCAGGCTGGCCTCGAACTCAGAAATCCACCTGCCTCTGCCTCCCAAGTGCTGGGATTAAAGGTGTGTGCCACCATTGCCCGGCTTCTTCTGCAATCTTATGAGAAATCTACACACCCTCTGATCGTTCTCCATGGAAGGATGCCAACCCTATCAGCCCCCCCCCTTCAAACTTCATTGCTTTACTAAAGATCCCATCTTCAAACATACCTACCACAGTGGTTAGGGCGTCAACATGTGAATTTGGGTGAGGACACAGACATTTGGTCTACAACAGCCTCTCACACGGCATCACAGGGAAGCTTCATCACCATCAATCCATTCAGTCTGGAGTCTACAAAGCCAAGATGAAGGTGTTGCTCTGGCACGTTTGGTCTCTTCTAATGCTTCTCTCCTCGGCTTGTACATGGCTATTCTTGCCGGTGTCCTCATGTAGCCTTTATTCTGATTACACCAACCCCTAGTATCTAACTCTTTTGATAAGGATAATCAGACTAGTGTACCATTCCTAGATTCTTAGGATCTCATTTTGTTGTTGTTTGTCATTTTGTTTTGTTTTGTTTTGTGTTTTGAGATAGGGTTTCTCATTTATACCAGGTTTACTCCAAACTTACTATATAGCCAATGATTTTGAATTCTGGGTCTTCATTCCTAACCCCCCTCCAAGGGCTGAAGTTCCAAAGATGTACCAGATGTCCAGCTTTCATGTGGCAATCAGGATCAAACCAAGATATTCTTGCATGCTAGGCAAACACTGAGCTACATCCCCAACCCCAGAGCCTCACATAATTTTAATTACTCTTTTAAACATCAATTTTCAAGCACAGCTGCATTACAGGTCAGGATTATAAACTATTCTTGGGGAGCCACATGGCTCAGAATGCAATATCTACCTATGTGATACTGTCAGAGTAAGCAAACCTATAGATACAAAGAGCAGATTTCTAGTTGCCATGTTTGGAAACATAGAGGACTGGGGGAAGAAACTAAGGGGCTTGTGGCTTGTTGTGATGAGTATACTCTGAAACTCTGAAACTGACTATGATTATGGGTCATGCTAACTCTGAACATGCTAAGAACTGCTAAATTGCCTGTGTGTGTGTGTGTGTGTGTGTGTGTGTGTGTGTGTGTGTGTGTGTGATGTTCACATTTGTATGTATGTTCAAGTGTATATAGATACATATGTGCCCACAGTCATGAAGAGGCCTAAGGTTGGTATCACAGGTCTTCTTCCACACAAGCCATTCTGTTTACTGAGGCCAAGTCTCTTGCTAACCCTGGGGCTTACTGATTCTTCTGACTAGCCAGTTTGTGCTGGGACCCCTGCATCTGCCCTGCATGCCCTGGGGTTTCAAGTGTGCCACCATTCTCACCCAGCATTTATGTGGGTGCTGAGGATCCAAACATTAGTACAAATGCTTGCACATCAGTCAGTCTCGCCATTTTATCTAGCCATCTCCCCATCCCAGCCACTGAATTTTCAATGAGGAAATCATACACTCTGTGAAGTACATCTCAATGAAGCTGTTAAATTTAAAAAAAAAATCTTAGAGAAGAAGCATCATCACTAAGACTTTTAACAGGAAGCACTATTCCTCTCCTAATAACTGAGTTCAAAGCCAGGACCGGAGTTGTATGGACCTGTGAGGAAGAGAGAACCCAGCTCAGATCCTAAGCCTCCTCCACAAATGCTGTCACTTAAAGCATCTGGACTGGCCACTCTACCTTGAACCTGAGTCACACAAAATTTTCCCAGAATTCCCTAAACTCCTGTTCCCACCTAGCAGAGATATCCTAGTCTGGGGACAAGAGTTCTCGAAGCTAGAAGTCAGCACGGTCTGAACCAATATCTCAGGTCCCTGACGTCCCTCGTCCAATCCTTTAGAATTCTGATGTCAGACTTGAGGAGGCATGAAGTCTTGTCACACTTTCCTCTTAGAAGTTCTGGGTTTCTAATACCCAGGTCTTCCATGCTGTCTCATGGAGCACAAATGTCCCATCATCCTTAAAATGCTTGTTAAATAAATGAATGCTTGGTTCTCTGTTTTCAACTCCTTAAAATGCACATGACACTCTGCACTGCAGTGAGCCATTTTCAGAATTATCAAACTAAAGAACCCTAACTAAAGCATTGAGTTTTCCTGAGTTGACATGGTATCAATAATAGTAGCTTAGTGTATATTGCACAGCTCAGGACTAAACTTCACACTAAGTAGTTTGCATTCAGTTGTCTCCTTTCATTTTTACTATAAGCCCGTGAGTGGGTGTTTTCATCATACCCATTTCACAGATGTAGAATTGAGATGCACAGACATGAAATGATATGCCAAAGCTAGAGAGGTAGTAGTAGCCATTTCTCTATATGATCTTGTCAGGAGAAAGGGGAAAGAGAAGTAATCACAAGGCTTAAGAGTGCTCTTGAGCCTTTGGGCCTTGTCTGTCTTCTCTTGGCTTCACAGTTTAGTCAGTCCCTTCTTGATTTCAGACTCAGACAACTTCTTCAAATCAGGCTGAGTCATCCAGAGCTCATCTTACCCAGTCATCTAAACTACTAACCAAAGAGAAAGGCACTGCAAAAATGGACGCACACAAAGAACAAGGGAGCTTCTTCCATTTGGCCACAAACTTGGTCATCAACCAAACAGAAAGCTTTTAGCTATACCTCACAGTGTTCTACTCCAGGGAATAAGTCAATGTGAGTTAAACACCTACCATAATGGATGTAATTCTGGCATTTCTAAATCACAAGCTCAGCTCGAGGTACCTCAAGAAAGCTTGTATCACATGTCCTGGAAGTTGTTACAAGAGATTAGCAGCTTTCCTGTTGACTTCAACCTCAAATTAAATGTTTGCTCATTTCATGGTTTTCATGGCCCCATGCAAACCACCTGATATTTTGCCCACTTTCCATTCATCTCCATTACCTTTGCCATGTGTATGTTATGACTAGACAGTGCCCAAACTCCATTATAAAACCACGAGGTTAGAAATTAAGGGGATGTTCATGGCGAGGCAATTCTGTTGAAGAACATAGAATCATTCAAAACAGCATCCACAACTAGAACAATTTATATAGATCTGACTCTGCCAAAATCCTCCAAAGAGGCATGCTTGCCCATGCCCATGGTATAAACTGCCCTTAAACTCCCATGAACCTCAGAGGTCCAGACAATAGAAGTCCATTCTTTTCTCTTTCTTGTTATTTCAAAGCAAGAGTAAAATACCACCCACCCTTGTCATCCTAGGCAAACACACACACTAGCTGCCCATTAAAGATCTCAAAAAAAACGTGACTTTGGCCCACCCTGGCCTTTTCCATCGGTGCTATTTGTGCTGCTGCTGCTGCTGCTGCTGCTGCTGCTGCTGCTGTGTATTCCATGACGGTAGAGCTAGGTCTGGCTTTCAAATCACTGTACCACCTTAATCCAAGACACACCTAACTTAATATTTTAATGTATTGCATAGGTGAATTATACAGTTAAAAGTGAAAAGGTGCCCAGAAAGGATAGGACCTGGCTCCCCTCATAGATCAGCCCAGGGCTCCCACAGACAATGTGCAAAAAATGATTCTGGCCTTGGACTGAGACATTTGTTGAGACTCTTACACCATCTCAAAGTATCAGACAGCTTGACATTTTTAGCTTTTGAGCAAGTGTCTTAGTGTGTGGTTTGGGCTGGCCTGGGATCTACTATGTCTTCTATGCTTCATAGTAATGATCCTTTTGTCTCAAAACCCCAAGTGCTAGGATTATAAATAGAAGCCACCACACCCAACCAAGTGGACACACACACAAACACCCATTCCTGGGTCAGAGGCATATTAGTGTGGCATCTATTTTCCATGAATGCCAGTTGGGTCTTCAGTGTGTTTCTGTGCTTGTGTTCCTCCCACTTATGCACATGCCCACAGACTTAGGAGAAAGGACAGATGATCAGACTATGTTAGGCACTAAATGGAAATTCAAAACAGGGCCATGTTTGATCAGTGGATGCTGCCCAGTGGTGGGAGTTCCCCAGCACACAGGCGTCCATGATAACAATGGAAGGCGGTGTCAGGACAGGTCAGGAGGCCAGTTGCAGCACCTGCAGCCGGTAACTTAAAGGAAAATCGGGCTTTGGGTTGGACAGATCCCAGGAGCAGAGGGAACCGGTTGCTTTTCACAGATGGAGCAAAGGATTTCTAGGTACAGGTGGTGAAAGCAAATTGCTTGTCAAGAGATTTATTGCAGAGAGAGCCCAGCCATGTAGAACAGCCACTGTGCCACCAGGGCCCAGAGCTGCTGGCCCAAATCTTCAGGGCTCACAAGCAGGCTTCAGGAATGACAGCCAATGCTACCCAGAAACAACCATATCCCTCTGGGGAGGGCTGGAGGCAGACAGCAAGGTTAGTGCCACCCCTTCACGCTGCCACTGAAACCATCAGTCAAACAAGGAGCAGGAGGGAAAAAACTGAAGTCATGCATGGTGGGGGTAGGGAGAAGAAGGAAATGGAAGAAAACATCCATTTATCTTCAAGATCTTTTCTCCATTGGCTAACAGGTGATGGGTAGATGAGAAGCACTGTGTCCTGACTTGTCTCTGTTAGGGGTCAGATCCTCAACAAAACCTTTTCCTCTCTCTCTCTCTCTCTCTCTCTCTCTCTCTCTCTCTCTCTCTCTC
>NW_021604601.1:1351900-1393208 GCF_004785775.1 Grammomys surdaster | reverse complement strand
ACACACACACACACACACACACACAGAGAGAGAGAGAGAGAGAGAGAGAGAGAGAGAGAGAGAGAGAGAGACTCACTTTCCAGTGTCAATCTTGTCAATGAGGAGAAAACAGTACTATGGCTGGGAACTGACATTCTTTCTTACAACTGAGCTCCTGTGTTAGACCAAGATTTTCCTAGACAACCAGACAAAGTCAGTCTCAAGATCAAGGTCAGTTCTAAATCACTCTCTCGTGCTGAGAAGAGGCCCGTCTACTTCCTTAGTCACCGTCCTCACCCCTGTAGGGTCATTAAGGCCATGGGACAAAGAAAATGCTATATCATTAGTGGTCCTTCCCAGCAGCAGAGATCCACAGCCAGATGGCAGTGCCAGGGAAGGCCAGGAGGCCAACAGCAGTGCCTACAACTAAACTAGCTGGGAGACAAACAGAGCTTATCATCAGCCAGAGCCCACAAAGTCCGATAACAAAATGTGCAATGAATGGATGTTTTGCATTTAGCAGAATAGAAGTTGGCAGTGTAGTAAATTTGGGGTGACATTCAACATCTGGAAGTTCTGTGTTGTTGAGACAACACCCTTGGGAGAGGTGACGGAAGTGAGCTTTGAGAGACATTTCAGAAGTAGATGGAAGAGAAGAAGAAAAGCAGCAAAAATCATTACAAGGCATTTGGAGACAGTCTTCCTAGCAGGACTGATGTTGGCTCCCCTGGGGAACCTGGTACCTAGCAAATGCCCAAGAGAAACCCTGTATATGCAGGCAATACCACTGCGTTCCCAGCAAAAGAAAGGAGAAGACAACAAGCTGTGCCTCCTGTTCTTAAAGAAGTCTGGCTTTCGAGAGCCCAGCATCCTTGGTCACTTCCCCTGCCCCTTGTAGTTCTGGCTGGCCAAGTGTGAAGATAACAGACATGCGCCATCACAGCCACTTTACGTGGGGTTGGGGATTGAACTTAGAGCTTCATGCATGCTAGACAAGCACTCTAGCAACTGAGCTGTGTCCCCAGCCCCTGACATCTCCTGTCCTAGGGAAACAGACGGCAGTGCTTAGGACCACTGAGCTAGAACAGCATTTTGATGCCCGTAGACCTGGGCCTGCAGAGTTATACATTTGGCAGGCTCACTACCCTGAGTTCAGACAGAAAGCACATCTATGCCTCATTGATAGCATAATAGCCTACATTACAGTGTTGGCCAAGAACACCTGTGCAGGGCTCAGAATGTCAGCCCAAGGCGACCATTCTGATGGAGGTAACATTAACAGCTTCCATTAAAACCGATGACTGTAGCGTTGCCCAGTGCTGTGGCTGCAGTAGGGTCTGCCCATGTTGCCACCACAGACCCCCTCCCCCCAGTTTGGGAGTTCCTAACTTAATCGTGGAGATACATTTCATCTTGAATGAAAAACTGAAAAGGGAACTCTCATGGGATAAAGAGAGTTTGCCTTTCAGGTTATAAAAATGCTACATTCCATCTGTGTATGACACTCTCAGGATTGTTGGGAGCCTTATTGCTTCCTTCTCTACCTGGGTAATAGCAACAGACTATCTGCCAGTAGATTTGTCTCTGGCTGGTCCAGGGAAATGTGGACTGTCTTAACTAACTTTATGTATATGGGGAATGCCAAGCCTTCTCCCATGGTGGGAGACAATGCTCATCTGAGGATCAATCCTGCATCCTGCCTTATACTCACGCGTGCTTTTATCAACCTGTCTAAAGCCAGACATTCTAGAGTTTCACCTGGGATCCAGTGAGGCTAAATGTGAGTGGAGGTTCTGGCTTTCAGCACAGCACCTGGCTCTGATGAAAGGGGAACCTGGTGGCATGTGTTCACTGACAGCAGTCTAAAGGGATATTGTTATCTTTTGTTTGGACCCAAAGACACACCAGAGTTGGCAAATGTATACCTGACCTCAGCTTGGCAGGTTAGCACCATTGGGTCTATAAATTGAGTCTCAATTTTAAACATAGAAAAACCGTTGTGCCTTCTTTTAAAAATAGGAAGGAGAAAGAGGCGTGGGTTCACAGAAGATTGCTTTAAAAAATGCATGCAGATTTTATAATTTCAGCGTTTTCTAGGAAGTGTCATCTGGGGAGAGAAAGCTCATTATTGTCTTCAGTATTCTCTGGTACTTTCTCCACACACCACAGGAAGTGCATTAAGGCAGTTCATGCTGCTTCTCTGTTTAAAATTCCCCAGTGGTTTCTTACTAGGTTTCAGGTAAAATCCACCCTGTCTGCTATTGCCTGTGGTGGCACCCAAGCTGGCTGCTCAAGAGCCTATGGCCTCCTGTCCTACCCTCTCCTCCTCCTCCCTCAATATCCCATGACTCTTAACTTTCCTCAGCATCTCACTATAACAACCTTTCCCCCTGCATTTTAAAATCTGTTTGCCCCCAATGTTTTCCTTCCTTCAAATGTTGCCTCCACCTACCAGACCTGCACAAAGTAACTGGTGTCTCCCACCCTCTCTGCTCCCTGTGAGGACTTTTTGTGTCAAATTTAACACCAACTGGGCCTGGGGATATAATTCAGTTGGTAAAAGGCATGTCTAACATACAGGAAGTCCTGAATTTGATCTCTAGCACCTCAGAAAGCAAGGAATGCTAGTGTGCATCTATAATCCCAACATTCAAGGGATAAAGTTCAGAGGATTGGAAGTTCAAGGTCATCTTCGGCTATAAAGTTTGGTGTCAGCCTGACCCATGAGACTCTGCCTACAAAACACAAACAAAATGCCATTTAGCAATTGCTGCTTTACTGCTCTGCTTTCATTTGTGATCTTGGTCTGCATGCACATTGAAAACCTAGGCTGCAAGAGGACTGAAGGACCCATGACACCATTGTATGCCTAGTGTCTAGCACAAGTGCAATGTTTGGTGATATCTGTGGGATGAATTGAGCTTTGCCCATACGAGGGCATGTAATCCTAACCATCTGTGGTCATTATTTTCCCTTGAATATTCAAAACAGTATGATACTCCTCAGTCTTTACACAGCCACCATTTTGCAGAAAAGGACAGATTCTCATACACTGTGAGGAATTGGAGGGAGAAAGAGACTCTGTTCTTTTACATCCTCCCCATCTTTGGAGTGTTTCAAGACTATACCCAATTCCATAGCCTTCCTAATTTTTCTTGGAAATTCCAGAACCCCCAAAATTGTTGCTTGATTGACATTGATACCTCAATACTGATATAACCAAAAGTAAATTCACTGTTCAGGAGCTCCTAGAAAGCCAGATGCTTGGGGATATGACAAAGGCTCACACAACCATGCCTGGGTGCTGCTAATTTTGTTTTTGTTTTTTTAATCAGGTTATGGGGACAGAACCCAGGTCCTTAGTGTCTCCAAGGCAAGTACTATGTTGACTTGTCATCTTGCCACTCAAGATCATTAAACTTAAACACATACAACACCTATTGCTAGCTGCTACTAGTATTGTTTCTAATAGTGATTCTTGTCAGGGGCAGCCCTCCTTATACACTGAAGGCCTAAAATCAGCAATAGTCCTGACACACATGCCTGCTAACACCAAGTCTTGGATCTCTGTGGAAAAACACTGAAACAGATAGCTAGAAGTTATTGTAAACAAGCAGCTTTGGTGGAAGGCTGCCAAGCCTGGCTAGTCATAGACCCTGTAGATAGGTAACCTTGGTAGATTGTACCAACTTAGATAAAGACAAGCGAATCATAGGCGGAGTCATAGTGGTCTGCCCCCTGAACCTTCACCCAGCTGACACTCTGTTCTAGGAGATATCTGTACTCCCCCTGAACACCCACACTCCTGCGTCATTCCCTTCCCCACATCCGGCCTTTTCGTGTATATAATCTGTGTGTGCAAAAGTTAAAATGACGATCTGATCAGATTATAGACAAGTCGTCATTCCTTGCATCTTTGCCTGCTTCCCCCAACTCTCTTTCAAGTGACCTCCCCGGACCCCTGTTTAATGTTCTGCTGGACAGGACAGATTCTGATGTTTAAAAGATGCACCACACAAGGCATTTGTTTATCTATTTATTTATTTATTTACTTACTTACTTATTTTTCTTTTAAAGGAAGACTGGATAGGTTAAAAGCCAGAAAGGAGCAAATGAGCAGAGAGAAGCTCAGAGGGAAGCATGAGGACTGACTTGTATGTTTCTGCTTAGCCCAGGACATCCAAGCAAGTAACTTCACTGGTCTAAGTTTTATTTTGCTAATCTATAAAAGAAGAATACAGAGGCAAGTGGCTCTCTGTGAGTTCCAAACTAGCCTTGTCTACATAGCTAGTTCTAAGCAAAGACCATGGCTACACAGTGAGACCCTGTCTCTAATAAACAAATAAACTTTACACGACCACCATCAGGAAGCTCGTCAAGACTCAAAAGAGATAAGGGCCTTATCTCTCCTTTATGGTTCCATCTATAAACTGGCCTTCCATGTGCTTGGCTAATTGGATTTTGCTTCAAATGAATCAGTGGCTTTTAGCCTAACCATACATAAAAATCACTTGAGAAAGTAAAAACCTCCAAATGTCCAAGACCATCCCCTAGACTAAGCTAGTGTTTTTGCAGTACTTGTTAGTAAAGATCTATTTTATGCATGTGTATGGGGATATCTATGTGAGTATATGCCCAGTGGGGTGCTAGGACTCTAATTCAAGTCCTCATGCTTGAGAAGCAGGGCTCTTAACCATTGAACCAACCCAACAGAACCCTCAGTACTATCTTTTAAGTCGCCATCTTTAGCCAATAGTAAGAGTTAGGGAATTAGTCAAGAATGCTAGTTAAATACCTATGACTCCAGAAGGCCAAGGCAGGAGGAATTTGAGACCACATCGTGAATTCTAGACCAACCCAGTTTATATCATGAGACAGTAAGACGTTGCTTCAAAAAATAAAAAAATAAAAAGTAAGTCCATTTCTCCCACTTTCAGCATTTTTTCAGTTCTCTGTGTGAGGTTGAGGCTTCATGGGCCTTTCTGCATCCATTTTGGCACAGTCGTTATTGTCATTCTTGCTTAACTTATGTTTGAACAGTCATGTTGGCAAGACTTTATGGGTGTAGCTTGTGATGCTAAGCTTCTCCCTGACCTTCTGGCTTTTACAGTCTTTCCACCCCATCTTGCACAATGTTCCTTGAACCTTAGGCATGGGAGTGTCTTATAGGTGGGACCATTGGGACTGGGAATTGTTTATCCACTAGCAAACAGCCAGACCTGAAAAGTATGTACAATTAACATGATAACTGAGCAGGCTATACTTAGGAATATATGTGTACACACAAATACAGATATGCATACAATTGCAATGAAAAAGGAGGTCATGAAATTGAAAAAGAACAAGGAGAGACATATGGAGTGTTTGGAGGAAGTAATTATGTTATGATCATATTATAATTTCAAATTTTAATAACAGCAAAATAAATAAATAATAAATAAATAATTTAAAGGCCATGAAATAAGATGTCCCAAACTTGCCCAATGATAAGGAACCTGTGAGTCTCACTGTACCTTCTAGTCAACATTCCAAGGGAGTAAGGCCAGGAGCCAGCAATTTCTACAGCACCCTTAGTTGGCTATCAGCTGCCAGTGGTGAGAAGCAAGGCATTAAAACATCCCTGGAGAGTTGGAGGGGATACTGCATGCAGTCTTCACCCCTGAATCACACCAGTCCCACACGAAACCTTATGAAGCCCAAGAACAGCTGCTTATGTGTGTTTTGCAACTGCATGAACAGCAAGTGATACAACAGTTAGCTGCTTCTCTCCATGGAAGAATGGTTGCCAGCCGCTTTCAAGGTCAGGACATCTTGATTGATGCCAAGGATTTTCAACGTTGTGAAATCCTTTCTTTCGAAAAACACGTTGGAAAGGCATGAAATGCACCAGGAAAATTCTTTCATTTGAGAAGAATCATGTCTGAATTGTGAAATAAAATAGCACACTGGGCTTTTCAGAGTGTGTACTGGGGAAACTGACCTGCACCCATAGGAGACATAACAAAATTTTACGCTTCTTCCTCCAAAAAGGATACACGGCAGGGTCTAGTCTTACTTTTAGTGCTAGTGAAAACCTTAGGCAGATAAGGTTTATTGTGAATTATGTGCAGACAAGCTGCCAGGTCACAGACAAACGGTAAATATATGGAGAAAATGAAGTTAAACGGCTATTGAGTTCCAGGTAGCGAGCTAGACTCTACTCTGCCCTACACCAGGCACCTCCAAACGTCCTTATTACCAGAGAATCAAATTCCGTGAGAACCAATGATCTGTGAGTCCCTGGACATTTGGATGCAGCCTTTGAAAAGCTGCTTCCAGGAATCCTATCCCCTATGGGCCCAAATCCACCTGCCTGGCCTGTGGAGTTAACCTTCAGTTTTCCCTCCCTCCTGTTTCCTGCCTTGTTAGAAGCCTGTCTTACTTGGTCCAAGCTTTGAGTTATAAACATTGTCAGTATTTACAGACTGGTTTCCTCTATGTGCTTTAAGAAGAAAGACGCTGGAGATGGGCTTTAATAAATCTAAAAGATGGGGAATTTGTGTGTGCTTCCTGATGGCTTTATGAAAGTTACTCTCTTTGGAACTTTGCCAGATTATGCATTTGGGAATGGCCATGTTAAATTCAGTCTGTATTTTATCTTTGGAAACTACAACAACTTGCACTAAGTGCTTGGGTTAATGTAAGTCTTTCATCCCCCTGCCTCAGTATCTGTTACTTTTCTTTTCATTGTTTCTGTGCTAGGAATCAAATACAAGGCCTCATCAATTTGAGGTAGATGCTCTACCACTGAGCTGTGTCTACAATGGCCTTTTATTCAGAAAAGGTACTGTAAAGGGAAAATCAATACGGCCTACCTCTGTGATATGAAAGTTCATGTTGCTGCCTTCATTTATATTTGGATAAAAGTATTAAAGAGGGTGTATCATAGATTCCTGGAGCCATGTACTGTATGCTTCATAGGTTATAGAGTTGAGAAGCCCTGTCTCTTGTGGACCAAAGCAAATCACACTTAGAACATGGACAGAGTCAGGAGTGTTCCTGCTGTGTGTCCTCTCCTTGGCTAGTCTCTTTCTTTGTGGAGTGTTTTTTTGTTGTGCTTTATTGGATCATTTCTGTCTTAACTTTGCATGAGAGGTGGAAGACAAGAGAAATGTCAACAACTTTTAAATTAACATTAGTTATGTAAAATTATGGACTTCATTATGAAAGTTTCATACGTGCATGTGTACTTTGATCACATAAAACTAAGTAACTAAAGACGGGCGTTGGTGGCGCACACCTTTAATCCTTGGGAGGCAGAGGCAGGTGGATTTCTGAGTTCGAGGCCAGCCTGGTCTACAGAGTGAGTTCCAGGACAGCCAGGGCTACACAGAAAAACTCTGTCTCGAAAACAAAACAGAACAAAACAAACAAACAAACAAACAAAAAATACTAAGTAACTAGAGCAAGTGAGATAGCTCTGTGGCTAAAGGTGTCTGGTAACTTTATTTGTGTGTGTGTGTGTGTGTGTGTGCGCTCTGCGATGAAGTCTCACTGTGTAGTCCTGACTGGCCTGGAACTAGATATATAGACTAGACTGGCCTCAAACTCACAGAGACCTACCTGCCTCTGCTTCCTGGATGCTGAAAATAAAGGCATGTACCTGACTCTGATAACATCCCTGGAAGTTACATGGTAATAGAAAAAATTCTCAGTTCCCTAAAGTTGCCCACTGATCTCCAAAGACATGTATGTATGTGCACACACATGTACACATGTACACACATACACATAAATAAATGCAATTTTTAACTTAAAAGAAAGGCTAACTAAATAAATAAATGGATGACTACTGAAGAATTCCCCTTGGTCAGCGCCCATTCATGGAGATCATTTCTTCCATCCCACCATCCCTTGATTTGTGTGTAGTGAGAACCTGGGACAGTGTGGGATACAAGATGCAATGGGAAAATCGGGTTTTGGAAGATGCTAGTTGCATTTGCTAACTAGGGCTGACAGTACAAGGCACTGGTGTGATGGTTTACACTGTTTATTGCCTTAATGTTGTAGAGTTTGGACATCTATGACCAAGCTATCGTTAGGGATGGTTCCCTCTGAGGACTGAGAGAGGAGGATCAGTTCCAGGTTTTGGCTTGCCATGTCTCTCTTCCTGCATAGTGTCCTCACTGCACGTGTGTCTTTGTGGCCAAGTTTTTCCTTTTTTTATAAGGACACCATTAGAACTGGCTTCAACCATATCCTGATTGCCTCCTTCTGATTTTATTTGCTCTGTAAAAAAATCCTTTCCAAAATGAAGTCACATTCTGAACTATAGGGACTAAGACTTTGGTATAAGAATTTTGGAATCGGTGTGGGACACAATTTGCCCCAACATTGGTATCATATGTGTTGATTTTCAAGAAGAATCCTTCAAGTATCCATAGAGGATACTTAAAGTATCAAACCAAGAAGTGAAAATGCATGGAAAGAAAATCTTAATTGTAACACTAATCTTAAAAGAATGTTCCTGATGGATGTAAGCTCCTTCATAAGGGTGAGCAGATGTCTCTTTTGACTGGAAAAAAAAAGAGTATCTCAAGGGAGGGCTGTGGATCTTTGCATGATGAAGACTCAGGACCACTAAGCACTGTACACTGGTAGACACTACTTTTACAAGCATAACTAATTACGCTCCTAAGACCCAAATTCAAAACCAAACACATCTCAGGCTGCATAGTTCCACTTCTGGCTGTTAGGGAAAGATCTAACAGACCAATACTTCCATTGGATAGGCCAGGAAAGAGGTAGAAAACAGTTGTGCTGGGTAGTTTTTACCCACTTGGCACTCACTAGAATCGTCTGGGAAGAGGGGACCTCACGGGAGGAATAGACTCCTTGAGATTGGCTTGTGGGCGTGCCTATGAGGCATTTCTTAATTGATACATGATGTAGGAATGCCCAGCCCTCTGTGGGCTGTAAGATGTAGGCAAGGAGGCCTGGGCTGCCTAAGTCATGTAGCTGAGCAGGCAGCAGAGAAAGTGAACCAGCAAGCAGCTCTTCTTTATGTTCCTTCATGGTTTCTGCCTCAGTTTCTCCCTCCAGGTTCCTCTTTGAGAACCTTCCCTGACTGCACTCAATAATGTACTGTAACCTATAAGTTGAAATTGAAAGAGCTTATACAACATACCCAAGTCCCTTTTGGTCAGTGTTTTTTATCACAGCAAGAGCAAGCAAACCAGAACAACAGAGAGGTGCCAGGAACGGGGTTATAAGGTCATCTAGATCTACCCTAAAACTAACAAGCAGTCATAAGCCAGGGGTCATTCCCAAACAGTCTGCCTTCCATGTTACCTGTGTTTAGTAACATCACCCACTTTGATTCCCACAATCTCCCAGCCACTTCCATGCAAAACATATTTTTTTTGTTGTTAAACCAGTTCTAATTACTTAATAAACACATTGTCGATGCCTGTGAGCAATGACAGAATTTAGAAATTACACCTTCGGGAATAGTTTCTCTAATATCCTATCCAACCAATGAAGATCTAGGTTCCTAGAGCTTGTGAGATCCTAAGTTTCCTTATACATCAGGTCCCACTTTTTAGCTAAATGTTGCCTCTCGGCTTTCGTTATAAGTTCAAGCTCCAAGGTGGGAGCAGCCCTTGAAATGTTAGGGGCGTGATAGTGATGCTTTCAAAAAACAGGAGAGAAGGCCCCACTCTCCGTGCCGCCAGGGCTTAGCTAATATGCCTTCACTGTATGTGAACTTTGCTTTACAAATCATTTATTGAATTCACTCTCTATACAAATAAGCAAACTGCCTCTGGTGATGGTTTATCTAGGTCCATTCCTTTAAAGAGAGATGTAGAGAGACATCCTTTTCTGTCCTATCCAGAAGTCTTGATAACTCTGATACTGGTGGTGCTTTATAAACTAGAAATAGAGGCACAACCCCAGGACTAGGGAGGTAGAGTCAGGAACATCAGGAGTTCAAAGCCATCTTCAGCTACATAGCAAGTTCAAGGCTAGCTTGGGCTATAAGCTTGGGCTATATGAGACCTCAT
This sequence comes from Grammomys surdaster, assembly GCF_004785775.1. Taxonomy (NCBI): domain Eukaryota; kingdom Metazoa; phylum Chordata; class Mammalia; order Rodentia; family Muridae; genus Grammomys; species Grammomys surdaster. The sequence continues at coordinate 1,383,186 of NW_021604601.1, read as the reverse complement.
CAAAAGAATAAATAAGCTATCTTTCTTCTCTCTTCTCCTTCTCTTCTCTCTGCTGATGCACCCTTTCTCTCTTTTTTGTCCCCCTCTCCCCACCTCTTCCCATGGTGACTCCCCTGGCCTCAATCCTTGGGGCCAGTGAATACACCCGAGAGCAGCTTCCCAATAAACCTGCCTTTAATATAAAAAAAGTAAGTAATAATAATAATCGAACAAATAAACAAGAATGAAATAAGGAGCAAGTAATATTGCCTGGGGATGTGTAATGACTTAACACATTCCTAAGAGAAACTTTAATTGACAGTTCAGGTCTTTCCCCTTGAAGACAGAACTCACAGCTCCAAGGGTCTTTGGTGACTTGCGGTGCCTAGCTCCATCCTATCATGTCGCGTTTGCCATACAAAGGAACAAAGTTATTTTCTGTTTATATGCTAGCACTAGTGCATGCTGTGCATTGTCTGCATGCCAGTGTTCAGGTAGCAGTTAAAGGGCAACTTTCAGAGGTGGGTGCTGTTGTTCTACCCTGTGTCCTGGAATTAACCTCAGGATATCTGTTAGGCTGAGTACACTCTAAAGTACACTTTTAAAAATATACACATTTTAATATGACTGTCTTCTCTTTCTTCACTGAGGTGACTCACACATAGACTTATCTGTGTGAAAGAAACACAGTACACACCAACTTTTAGGCACTCTATGAAACTTGTATTTTGTTTTGTTTTGTTTTAAAGTATTAGAAATTTCCCCCTTGGGATGCCTTCAAAAATTAATGTTTTTATAACCTTTCTTTTAAGGGTTATTAAACTGAATGAAGTTATATTAAACCCCAGATAGAGTTTGTGTGGGTGGAGTTAAACCTGGAGGATGGGCCAACCCTAAAATGCAGTCTCTGGATGAGGTTGTGGGGTGTAGGGTGTGTGCTTAGATAGAGACAGTTTGTGCCCTGTGAGCGTTAATTCTAGAACATTAAACTTGCCATATTAAATGGATTTCTAGATGTTTCTCTGTGGAAGTCTTGGACTAGCCCTCCCCTTCCCTTTCATGAGCCAAGAAAAGAAAACCAGAACAATTCAATTTCAGTTTTTGGAAAAACTAAACACAAATGAGCCAAACGGTATAAAGAGTCCTGGGGCCCCAGGAGGGAGGAGCATTTCAATCCCTGATGTCCGCTCCCGATGCCTCTGAAGGTCTGGTTAAGCACTCTGAAATATATGTGCAAGCTAGTTTCTAAGGCGTGTTTGCAGCCTTCGCTTTACAGGCTGAGAACCTAATAAGACAGGCTTGTTTTCCTGTCACAGTGTCATACTTTAAGTGTTTGGAAGGAGCCCCGGCGAGGCCTCAGGAAGCAGATGCTGCCTCTGGACTTATCATCCTCCGGGCGATTTGTTTTAAAGTTCATAATCTCAAGGGCTACATGAGTGTCCCACATCTGCCCTGAATTGAAAACAGCTTCCCACTAAGAGCCTTACATCAGAGCTGTGGATTCGTGAGTCAGAGAGGAAGTCCAGGATCATTTGAACGTATGGCTCGCTAGACCGCTAGCGGCTCCCTTCATGGAGGACCAAGAGTTTGGGGTACGTAGGCTGCGAATTTTCAAGTTCCAAGATTTTTGTTTTCTAGTGTTTTGTTTGGTGTCCTTCTCACTGTTAAGCATGAGATGACAATGGGGAGGGGACCTTTTTGTGAGTAAGGAACTGAGCAAACTTCCATGGAGCCAGGCAGTCTCCGACTCAGAACTGCGTTGCCAGGTCTTTACGTTCTTTTGCGACGTGATATTCACTATATAAGATACATTGATCTAATTATGCAGATATTACTTTTTCTCTAGGGCTCTAAGAAACGGGTTTTGTAAGCCAAGAAAAGTTTTTACTGTAAAACTCCAAAGCTTTTCCACTCTCAGTTTATCTACAAAATCATTTTAAAAGATTTCCACACATGCTAAGAATGAAGACGGGGGCTCTGAACTTCATATTACAATCCTCTGGGGACTCAGGGCCTGCAGAGTAACCATTTACAGTCTGATACTTCACTGAAATAGTGTCTTTCTCAGCTTTCTGGTTAACTGGGTATTCTCCGTGAGAACAATATTTTGAAGAGTGTGAAGTGTGTGTGTGTGTGTGTGTGTGTGTGTATAAATGTTCCATATATATGATCATGGTACATTATGCATGCTGTGTGTGTGTATGTGTGTGTGTGTGTGTGTGTGTGTGTGTGTGTGTAAATGTTCCATATATATGATCATGGTACATTATGTATGTTCTATGTGGGGAGGGGCAAAGCAGCTCTGGAAGTCAGGCTACAAGATGCACAGTTGCTGAGACTCCTTATGTACCTTTCTGACTCTAGAACTGTCCTCCATTTGCTGCCTCTGCGGAAGAGCAGGCAGTGTTTGGTATGGTAACTACTCAATGAGAACTTCTTGATTGAAAATACAGTGGTGAACTGGGACTCTGGAAGACAAGTCACTGGAGATACATAAAGTTAACAAGCCTCTGCTTGAATGGGTTCCCACCTCCCTTGGTACAGTGGAACCCTGGGAGTCAGGAATAGGTGGTGATGGGTAATTAAAAGGGACCAGTCAGAGAAATGGCAGGGGAGATGCGTGGTGCCATGGTTATGATTTGGACCAAATAACAATTTTGTTGTATGAGTCCTGCCCTGTGGGAAGATTCAGGAACCCCAAGGAAAGCTGAGGGGGGGAAGTGGCCTGGCCCATTTCCTTTTCAACTTGGTGCAGATGTGTTCATCAAAGGCATCTCAACGACACAAACCCCCTCTGTTCCTTATGCTTCCCCTGGTCTCAGAAATAATAGGCCCAGAGCAGCCCAGTTGGCAGGTACCATTCTCATCTCAGAGTCCAAAGACTGCTTGCTCTTGACTAGTTGCCTTGGCTCTTGAAAAAGGGAAGGTTTATTTGAATGCCAGAATTTGTCTGGAATCTGTGTCATGGGACTATGCCCTCTTAATGCCCCAGAGACAGAAGCTTTATTTTAGAGAAGGAAGCAAACACACTCGGGTTGGTACTGGAGGGTGCAGAAGATGTATTGCTCAAGGCGGACTATCAGGCATGGAACAACCATCCTTGACCTACCTAAGGCTACTAACAAAGGTACTTTAAAAATCTAGAGGACCAGTGAATGCAGATCAGCTTCCTATGGAGAGATGATTATATGCACAGCTTAATCTGGTTTGTTTTATGTTTTGAAGCAGGGTCTCTTGTAGCCCAAGCTAGTCTCAAATTAGCTATGTAATTGTGAATGAGCTTGAACTTCTGATACCCATCACCATCTCCAGAGTGATGGGAGCATAGTCATGTCCTATCACCCACCAGTCAGATTACGAAGTGCTGGAAATTGAACCTAGGAATTTGCATATAAGGTACCCACATTCTACCAACTAAACTACAATACCAGCCCTATGCCTTGACCTAAATAATCTAGTTAATCCTCCTGTTTAATTCTGCAACCACAGAGGCATGGGAAGAACATTAAGGCAATATGCCAAAGACTTCCATAGAGATACATAGAAAATGGCTTCTTCAATTGCTGTTTACTCAAATGTAATCCACAGCCTCCTGCCTCTTTCTCATCAACAGAATGAGCAGGTTTTCACTGTGGCCTGTGACCTCTTCTCTCAACCTTCTTTTTTACTCACAGCCCCCTTTTGGAACACCAAGTATTCAGTGATCTACAATTAGGCCCTGCCACCATGAAGGTTCACAGGCTCCTTGCTCCTTGGAAGTTCTGAAAGCCACACTTGGAATTCAGAGCACATTATCACCCAGAAACAAGCTCCGAGCTCAATTCCAGAATGCAAATTTATCCTAAAATAGAATCTTCTAGAAACTTCTGGAAAGGAGCAGAAAGAACTGACATTTGTCTAGCGGCATTAGAAAAGAAACTTTACAATGAGTTCTAGCAATACTTGTGAGAATATTTTTAGCATTCTAACCATTCTTGCTTGGCCTTGAACACTATTGCTTTCTTGATCTGAACCCTAACTCTTTGCTGTACGAATTTTGTCATCCTCAACTGCCTTGAAGAGTCCCCTGGGTTAGAGTCCAAGCAAACTATTTGTGTATACTTTTCTTCCTGTGGTTTCTTTTGCCTGAACCATGTTCTTCCCTTTCTAAGTCCTGACAACTCTTGCTCCATTCACACATCAAAATCACTAAAATGCCTCTACCCTCTGAGCCACAAACCTCTCTGAGAAAACTTGGTGCACAGCTTCAGGTATTTTCTCTACCGATCTAAGGGTCTGAGGGCTTGAATTGAAATCAACCCTCAGGGCCAAGGAGATGGCTCAGTAGATATGGGTGTCTGCTGCCAAGCCTGAGATCCCTGGGACCATGTGTTAATAGGAGATTACAAATTCCCACAAGTTATCCTCTGAAGCATACATACACATAATGAGAATACATACACATAAATATAATAAAATCCATACATTATAGATAATAAAATACATATACATAAATGTAATAAAATCCATACATTATAGATAATATATATATATAAACATAAATGTAATAATGCCATAAATTGCATACATATATTATATACATATAATAGAATATTTTAAAATCACTCCACCAGGTATAATGGTGCGTGCTTTTAATCCCAGCATTCAGGAAGCCGAAGCAAAAGTTCAAGACCAAACTGAGCTGCATAGGGAGAATTTTAGAAAAAAAAAATGTATCCCAAGAAAAGTTATAAAATCTTCTTTCTACATTTGCAGTCTCGTAACATCTCATAAGCCCCATTTCTACTAAGATTTCCACACGATTGTGATATCTGTTGTTGTTTTCCTGTACTCAAAACTTCTAAAAGATGGCGCTTTCTTCAGAGTGTACTACAATGCCTGGTGTGAAGAAATACTTGACACAAGAGTCCATGTATGCGTATTGGGAAGGATAGCAGACTCACGGGTGGAAGCACGGATTGGATGCTGATGGAAAGGCTCCTTCTTTAGAGACTGATGGAATGCTAGGTAGACAGCTGTACAAAATTCCAAACAAGCTTTTTAGGCAGTCTCATGAGAGTGCGATCAACAGAATTTGTCCATCTTCATTGTTCTACTATATGTGGGAAAGACTGAACCGTGGGCAGCAGAGATGCAAGAAATACGTTCCAGTCCTGGTCTCCCGCTCTGCATTGGAGTGATCTTGGGGGTTACTTGCCTTTCCTTCTTTTTTTTTTCTTCTGTAAGACAGAAGTGACACCTGACTTAGAAGTGTTATTGTAAGGATTAAGTGATAATTCTTCAAGAAGAATTGGCCAACCCTTTGCACCCTGTAGGGTGGAAGATGTAAGTCAACAATGTATCTAAATCGAGGCTCGCAGACACAGACTCTGAAGAACACCAAGAGGAACACCAGTCTTTCTCAGGCTTTAGATGCTTCTCCTGTGCTATTATCACCTTCATGCTGATGTGACATGTCAATAGTCTGACTCCACCTTTTATCAGTACCTCTCCTGTCACTCTGAAGAAAATGAAATGAGAAAGCTGGAAGGGCAAGTGAGGGGGTAAATTCAGGAGGTTTTTAAAAATAAGGGAAAAAAATCACCCAAGGGAGAGGTGAGGTGAGATCAATTTTCCATGCATCATATCCAGGCAGAAGAACACTGCCTCTATCCCAAACAGTGTCTAGACCTGTCTCAACATTCTTTCTGAAGCTTTAGAGATACTATTATATTAGTACCCCATTGTTTCCCAGATGTGAACATGAAGATAGTTTTACCAGGTATGACAGTGCCAGCCTGTAATCCCAGCACTCAGGAACTTTATGAGTTCAAGGCCAGCCTGGTATACTTGTCTCAAAACAAACAAACCAACAAAACAGAGGACCTAGTTTCAACAGTATTAGAATTCAAACCCAGAGTCTCTTGCATATCAGACAAGCATTCTGCCCTTAAGTTCCGTACAAGACTATTCAAAAACCATTTTTTACTTAGACTTTTTTTTTAAAGAAACAAAAGAGATCACTGATGGTTTCCTAGATTAGTTTTTGGCAGTCTCATGTTCTAAAATAATTCTGTTATTCTTTTTGATTTTTTAAAGAATTATTTACTTATTTTATGTATATGAGTACACTGTAACTGTCTTCAGACACATCAGAAGAGGGCATCAAATCCCGTTACAGATGGTTGTGGGCCACCATGTTGTTTGTTGCTGGGAATTGAACTCAGGACCTCTGGAAGAGCAGTCAGTGCTCTTAACCACTGAGCCATCCCTCTAGCCCCTCTTTTCCATTTTTAAATCTTATTGTGTGCGTATGTATTTGTGTTTTGCCTACATGCATGTCCATGTAACATTTGCATGCCTAACAAGCACAGAGTCCAGAAGAGGGCATCAGACCCCCTATAACTGGAGTTACAGACTGTTGTGAGGTGCCATGTGCTGGACTAGAACCTGGGAACTCTGGAAGAAGAGTGGGTGCTCATAACCACTGAACCAACCATCTCTCCAGCTCCAAGTTCCATTACTCCTATGCTTAATTCTGACCTCCACCTTCTCCCCAAATTGCTTTGAACCCCTTGGTCACATTGTCTTCTACCAGAGTCAACACATTCAACCACAACCAAATTCTGATCTAAGAACATGTTAGATAGGCAGATATTGTATAAGCCCTCCCTTTTCCGTCTGTCTGAAGTTGATACTTTAATTTATATTTTATTGAATTTATATAATTTATAATTTGATATTATAAATATGTCTACGTAAATCCTTCCAAGGCTATCTGATTCTCTGGCTGTCTCTACCATCCCTATGTTAAGTCATTAGTGCGACCCTCAGATGATTTGGTTATGGTTTTAAGGTGAATGGGTGGCTTAGAGTGTGTGAAGCATTCCCAAAAAGTGTTGTGTGACTTTGAAACATTCATACAGGAGCTGTCTTTTATGTCTGACTTAAAAGACTGTAAAATCGCATCCTCTATCAATCGAGGAAACACACACACACACACCAGAAAATAAGAGAAGCCCCAGTAGCCTCCTTGTGTGCCAGTGAAGAAGGAGGAGGAGGAGGAGGAGGAGGAGGAGGAGGAGGAGGAGGAGGAGGAGAAAAGTCTCCACTAATGGTTAATGGACTTGTCGAACTCTTCATTCGCATTTTCTTCTTTCTCAATTTAGCTGAGGAACAACTCACCCAAAGTCCATTGGTGTGAACTCAGTACCCTCCAGAACACTTGTACATCTGTTCAGGTGTCCAAGAAATGAATAATTTAATTGAAATTCTCAGTCAAAAGGCTTTCCATATGCAGAATAAAAAGAGCTGAACTTTCCAAAAGTAGGTCAGATAGAAAAAGGCACTTTTGAGCGTTTGAAAGAATCCTGTTCTTTAAAAAGAATAAGTTTTCACAAATTCAACAAATACCTGTTATAAATACCAAATTTAGTCAGTTGTGCCTAAACAAGAACCATTTTGTTTGTTGGTTCATCTCATCATTAAACTGCCCCAAAACACAAGAAAGCATAAGACATTAAATTGAAATCTAGTTGCCAAGCAGGCTTGAATTTTGAGTAACCCTTCCATTGGGCAAATGGATGTTTAAGAAACTAAATATAAAACAACTGCCTACCTAGGAGTCAGAGGATATTTGTGAAAATAAAGAGATTCCATGAATATAAAAATCTCCATGTCTGGTGCCTAAAATGTACTGGACACTCAATATTTTGTTGAATAAATGTTGGGTTATTCTGGGATAACTTAGGCCAGCTCCTTGACTGTCTCATTAGAGCCTGTTAGCCTGAACTATGGCAAAGCTGAGAGTGGGTTGTTGTTGTTGTGGATAATTCTCAGCCTGCGTGTAGATAGCACACCCAGAAAGTACAGGCTCCTGGGAAACAAGAGCCCAAGGATTCTAGAACACATTTCCTAACCTCTGACCAAAGGACTTGCTCTGAGCATTCAGTGTGGTGGCACCCCTCACCTCCCTCCATGCATGATTTTTAAAAAATGAATCGATGCACTCACCCAATAAGACAAGCATTGTTCTCATGCTTGGGAGATGATGATGGGCAAGTCTCATTAAGTCTCTACCTTGGTGGACTTATCATTCTCCCACGAAGCACTTGGCATGCACATGTTGCTATCTCCTTCAGAATCAACAGCGAAGTGTCCCAGAAAGAGTAATCAGGTCAGAAGTGAGATGACCCATTTGAATCCAGGGTCTACATCTTGCCAGCTCTTTATTTCTTGGAAATCGGAATGTCCTGGGAGGAGTTTGTAAACCTGAGTCCTCTCTATAAAAATGAGTGTGATGCCCACCTTGCTAAGGTTTCGTGAAGCTCAAAGGAGGCATACTGACTACAGAGGACAGACTCTAGCAACTAGCTGTTCCATTGATTGGATTCCTTTATTTGTGTTGTTTGAATGGCAATCCTTTGTTACCTTAAAGAAAAACTAGCTAGGAGGTTCATCAAAAAAGAAAAACATCTAGAGATAAAAAAAAGAGTAAGGAGGTTTCCTCTAAATACGCTCTGCAATGAAAGCATGCTTTAAGTGATTTTGAGGTAGTATATTGATTGACCTTTAGTGTATTAGCAAGATAAGTAGCAAAGACATGACTTTGCAGTAGCCACAACATCTTGGGCATATGTCCATCCCGAAAGGAATGGAAGTGGGTTACAGAAATAGGAAATACCATGGGGAAAATCCTCAACCACATGGGCACAGGGAAAAAGGTCATGAACAGAACACCAATGGCTTATACTCTAAGATCAAGAATTGACAAATGGGACCTCATAAAGCTGCAAAGCTTCTATAAGTCAAAGGACACTGTCAATAGGACAAAACAGCAACCAACAGATTGGGAAAAGATCTTTACCAATTCCACATCTGACAGAGGGCTAATATCCATGATATACAAAGAACTGAAGAAATTAGACTCTAGATAATCAAAAACCTGATTAAAAGAATTCTCAACTGAGAAAACTCGAATGGCCGAGAAGCACCTAAAGAAATGTTCAACATCCTTAGTCATGGAAATGAAAATCAAAACAACCCTGAGATTCCATCTCATACCAGTAAGAATGGCTAAGATCAAAAACCCAGGTGACAGCAGATACTGGCGAGGATGTGAAGAAAGAGGAACACTCCTCCATTTTTGGTGGGATTGTAAGTGGATTTCCAACCACTATGGAAAGCAGTCTGGCAGTTCCTCAGAAAATTGAACATAGTATTACCTGAGGACCCAGCTATACCACTCCTGGGCGTATACCCAAAGGATGCTCTAACATACAACAGGGATACATGCTCCACTATGTTCATAGCAGCCTTATTTATAGTAGCCAGAAGCTGGAAAGAACCCAGATGTTCTTCAACAGAGGAATGGATACAGAAAATGTGGTACATTTTCACAATGAAATATTACTCAGCTATTAAAAACAATGAATTCATGAAATTCTTAGGCAAATGGATGGATATGGAAAAAAATCATCCTGAGTGAGGTGACCCAATCACAAAAGAACACACATGGTATGCACTCACTGATAAGTGGATATTAGCCCAAAAGCTCACAATACCTAAGACACAACGCATAGACCACATAGACCAACGCATAGCTCAAGAAAAAGAAGGAAGAACAAAGTGTGGGTGCTTTGGTCCTTCTTAGAAGGAGTAACAAAATACTCAACCAGAGCTCCCTGGATCTAAACCTTCAGCCTGGGAATACAAAGGGAGAGACTCAAGACTCTACCTGTATAGGTAGTTGAGGATGGCCTTCTCAGGCATCAGTGGAAAAGGAAGGCCTTGGTCCCTGAAAGTCTGGATGCCCTAGTACTGGGGAATTCGAGAGAGCAGGGAGATGGGGATAGGTGGATGGGTGAGGACACACCCTCATAGAAGTGGGAGGGGGGATGGGATAAGGGGCTTTGTGGGGAAATGAGAGAGAGGATAACATTTGAAAAGTAAATAAATAAAATATCCAATTAAAAAACAGATAATAGAACTGGCAAAAAAATAAGAAATAAGAAATACCAATAAAATTTGGAAACATAAAAATGGGTTGAGAGAGACAGTGACAACTAATTAGGGAAGTCTGAAAAACACCCCTAAGGAGAACCTCAAATGTCTCAAAGAAGGAGACAAAGTCAGATGGCAGGGAAGGGGGCCAGAGCATGGGAGAGGGCTGAAATTGGGGTGAGGGTGGGGAGTTTTGGAAGTCTGTAGTAGGAACAATTAGAATCCCAGGTGCAGCTCCAGTTACTATCCCAGCCCTGTCAGTTTCAAGGATGGCTTGACTAAGGACTGGGTCCCCTGCTGTCCTCACAGAAAACAACACTGTGTGAGCATAGCGAGAAAAGAACTGAGCAGCTAGTCGTTCCCTCCCAGAACATCACATGGCTTTGGATCTCCCTTGAGACTGACTGAATTCCTATGAATCTCACTGCAGTCTAAAGCTGTCCCAGGTCCCATTTCCTCTCTGAAGTCCTCAGTCTAGAGCCCTTAACTCATCCTAGACATCTTTCTCAATAGACAGCATGCCTTTCAAACCCTGCCTGCAGCTTCTGCTTGTCAAAGGACATCTATTGACATAAGAGACTGAGACCAGAAGAAGGAAAATGAAGGGGAGAGCGAGATGGAATATTAATTATCACTTGTAAGCTGGGCCCAGTGCAGCAGACCTGCAGCCCCTGCAACTTGACAGACAAGCTGGGCTTGCCTGGGTTATGAAGTGAGCCCCAAATCAACCTGGGCCACTTAGTAAAACCCTACCTGAAAAGGTCATAATAGCTTTGGGGACACACCTAGGTAGCAGAATGCTTGCCTGTTGTGTGTGAGCCTCTGAGTTCCAATCTGCAGTACTGAGAAGAAATAAGCAGCTTACAGTTTAGGGATCCAGTGCACAGGAATGTTCAGTTCTATTTTATAGACTGAATTAAGAGCTGGTTGTTTGTTTTGGTTGGTTGTTTTCTGAGACAACGTTTCTCTTTGTATAAGCCCTGGCTGTCCTGGAACTAGATCTATAGAGCAGGCTGGCCTCAGAGAGATCCATCTGCCTGCCTCTGTCTCCAGTGCTGGGATTAAAGGCATGTGCCACCACCACCTGGCAATTGCCTGGTTCTTGAACAAAAACTAAAGTCAATTATTTTTCAGGCCAGTAGATAATAGCTATATGTTCTCAATAGGAAGACAAAGAAGTAGCAAAAAGAAGCTTTAAAAATGAGAAAAAAAATGCCAGAAAAATTAAACAAAAGCAACTGAAAGAGTTAAAAATGGTTGTCAGGAGAGGGGTAGAAAGGAGTGAAGTGTGTGGAGAAAGGAGGGGTATGAGACGTTGAGCATTTTCTGGCCTGATATTGGAAGATGCTTATGAAGCTCTTTGGACACTATCCTGAGATCACATATTTACATAGAGAGATATGTTCCAGGAAAATTGTGCTAAGACCCCAGTGTGTTGGCTCACCTCTTCAATCCCAGCACTCAGGAGGCCGCATAGGGAGGTCTACATAAAGAGTTCAAGGACAGCCAGGACAAAATAGAGAGACCTCGTCTAAATAAATAAATAAATAGCCCAATGAGGTGTCCCTTCTCCAAACACCAGCTTGAGCCTGGCCCTTTGTCCTAGGTGTGCTTGTCCCTGTTACCAGCTTCAGGTTCTAAGTCTCTTTCTCTGCTAATGAAGACTAAACATGGGGCCATTCAAGCACCTGTATCCTAAGGATGCCTGAAGAGATCCCCCACTGCCTCCCAGTCATCTCCAGCAAGAGTGTCACTTGCTTGCCACCTAGCTTGCTGGCATTCTTGTCCTGAGACCTCATGGGTCCTTAGAGTAGTTACTTTCCTTTAGAATAGCTGAGTGGACTGGAGAAAGAAGAGAACAAAAGTAAAACAGCGGTAACTTGAGGTCAATCCCATTCCCCCCACCCCCCACACTCCTCACCCCACACTCCCATCCCCATCCCCCTCAGCAGCTGTGACACCCATGCTTTCCTTCCATAGATCTCTAGCTGGGCGGAATGTGGGCTGAGTAGCAGGGTGGTGAGTGTGCATGCGTGTGTTTGTGTGCATGTGTGTGTTGGTATGCATGTGTCTGCATGCGTTTGAATGTGTCTACATGTGTGTGCATGTGTCTGCATGAACGTTCCCACTCATGGTCACAGGAGAAACCTGTGGTCATCACGTTACACCACAGCCACAGATGAACAAGAGCACTGCCTACTTAGGGCATGTGTGTATCCAGATTCCACTCTGAGCCGATGAGGTGCTTCCCCATTGGTGGGGAAGTATAGAAACATACTAAATACTTTGAGCAATGTCACCTGTATCAAGAAAAAACACAGAAAAAATACATACAAGAGACCAGAAGCCTCCAGATGCCCACCCCATAACACTACAGCTTAGCAGCAAAGCACACCAGCTTGCTTCAGGCCGAGAGGCAGAAGCCACCCTGCTGACAAATAAGAGAAGAACCTACCTGGAGAGTTTTAATGACTAGAACCAATAGTCAGGCTGTTCTTTAATCATCTTTCCATTTTATAAAAGAGTTACATGCTCACATGTATAAAAATGGAAACTTTCAGGGCTGGGTGCTTAGCTCGCCAGAGCCCACACAGCATGACCAAGGCCCTGGCTTTGGTCTTTGATTCCCAGCCTTGCAAAACAAATACAAACTTGGACACAAGAAGAAGCTGTAATTATAAACCCAGGGATACTTCCTACTTGCTGTATTTTCTTTTTCTCCTTTTTTTTCCCTTCAGTCTTTTCCAGCACTTTGAAGTCTTGTTTTATGCATAATTTAATATTCTGATTTTCTATTTAAAATTTTATCAAATGCTCCTTGTACTACTAAAAACCTCTTTGTAAGCATCTTTTTTGAAGTCTGTGTAAGAGAAGTAACGTAATTCCCCCAGTCTTTCTTCTTTGTTGTATCTTTAAAAGTTATTTCCAATTTCTCAAATTGGAAATAATGCTATGTTGAACTTCCACTATGAACGTCTTTGTCCTCAATTCAGATTATTTTCTTCCCGTGCAATCCCTGAAGTAGAGCTACTCAGTCAATTGACATGAACATTTTCTTAAGGCTCAGTAAACCTTTTTTTTCCCCAAGATGGGTTGTTGTAAAGTTTATTTAATATTTAATACTGGACTGTTTAGATTAGATGAGTAAACGGACAAGTTCATGGCCAGAATACAACTGAGAAAAAAAATATCACATGCACAGGGAAAGCTGCTCTGGGCTAATCACAGCCTACCTCCCTCAGCTCCAAAGGAAGCTAGTAATCTAAATTTCTGTTCTCAGAGGGGTTTTGTTCTTGTTGTTTTAAGGAATAGAATTTGAACATACATCCTTGTTCTTAGATGATAAGGGTTCTGGGGTGTAGCCCATTGGGAGTGTTCATACCTACCATTTGTGAGCCCTGAGTTCTTTCCTCAGACCTTCAAAAGCAGAGATCTTCTCACCCAACACTGAGTGTGACTTCTGGGGATTGCACACGTGCACACACACACACACACAGACACACACACACACACAAAACACAACCCACTCATTCTCCAGAGTCGCATCAAGAGAACTCTACAAGGCTTTGCATGAAACATATTTATTTATATTTCTAAAGAATTATTTATTTATTTTTTTATATATGTGAGTACACTGTCACTGTCTTCAGACACAGCAGAAGAGGGCATTGCATTCCATTACAGATGGTTGTAAGCCACCATGTGGTGGCTGGGAATTTGAACTCAGGACCTCTGGAAGAGCAGTCAGTGCTCTTAACCGCTGAGCCATGTCTCCAGCCCAAGAAACACATTTATATCACCCATGTTATTTATCCAAAAGCTATGAGAGGTTATATCTTTTTATCCTTTCCATAAATTTCCATGCATTTCAAGGAAATCTATATACAATGTCCATGTGGGGTTTCATCGATGATGGGTCCATGTGAATGATACAAGCTTAGAGTTTCACTGATCCTTCCAATAAAAGATTTTGACCCTAGCTTTATTTTAATTGTTAAAGCATGTATGTATGTACAAGTAGTATTCATATGTACAAGTATTCATTTTCACATGTGCATACATACCTGTGTAGGTTTACACGTATGTGCATGTGTATATAGGCACATGAGCAGGGACGCAAGTTCAGATAGTAGAGGTTGCCACTGGGTGTTTTCCCTTGTCTCTATCTTAACATAGAGGCCAGAGCTCAGTGATTTGGTTAGTCTGGGTAGCCAGCTTGCTCTCCACATCCTGAAACCGGGACTACAAATAGGTCACTGCACCCAGCAGACTTTTCTGTGGGTGCTGGGGATCTGAAGTTTGGTGCCCACTCTTGCAGGACAGACACTCTACAGGTTGAGCCATCTGCTCAAAAAAGTAAAACCCCCTGACTTTACTTTTAGGTGAAAATAAAATGTTCTAAATGTGTCAGGCTTGCAATCCCAGCCTGGCTTGTACTGTACTCAACCACATGATCAAAGCAGCTCTACCAATTCTCAGTACAGCCTTCATAAAATGGAGGTACCCGGACATCTGGACTTGAGATTTGGTGACCCATAAGAAGCAGGTTTCCAGATGCTCCCTGAATTACCAAAACCTCAAGTGGCTTATGTGTGTTAGAGATTGAATAGGTCCTGTTGGTTAAAGTTGAAATTTGGCAGGGAGAGGAACTTTAGCACAATCTAGGTAGAGTCAGTGCTTGTTAACTTTCTTATATCATAAGTCGACTGAATCCTTCATAAAGGATAGATCCCTGGACAGGGGGGTGTGCCAAGTTTATAAGTGTACTTGCTTAGCAAACAATAAAGGTCCTGAATGCCACATGGTATTATATACCGGCAACGCCAGCACTCTAGAGGTGTAGGCAAGAGGACCAGAAGTTCAATCTGAACTTCTCTCTAGGTAGCAAATTTGAAACCAGGGTGGGATACATGAGACCCTGTTTGGGCGGGGGCAATGGTGGCGGTGGTGGTGGTAGTGGTGGTGGTAGTAAATATTTTGTTCCTCTAAAAAGTATATACCTACACAAAATGTTTCTCATCATCCTGAGATTAAAGACTTCCTTGTCTTTGCTTCATGCACCCGTTTTTAAGAATCCTAACTTAGTACATAAAGCTGCTGTAGAAAATGCATGGTCTGAATGACTTATGTCACAGGTATTTATTTTTCCCGTTCTAGAGGCTGCAAGTCTAAGATGACAGGTCAACAGGATTGGTTATTTCTGGAACCTTTCTTTTTGGCTTGGAGATGGCCATCTTCTTCCTGTATGCTCATGTGTGACTCCCTCTGTGTGCCTATGTGTGTCCATATCCTAATGTCATGTTATAAAGTCACCGTTCCCACAAATCCACTATGATGACCTCAATTTGATACAAGTACCCATTCCAAAACCTGTCTCCACATCGACATATAAATCTGGAAGGGTATCCGATTCAGTCCATAGCAAATCCCCAAGGGATTTAGTCAGGGATCTGTAACCCAGTGCGATCCAAAGACTTGAACAGCAGACACAGAAACACAGCTCAGGTATTGTGTCACACAGTCCTCCACACACTTCTATCTATTGCTTGAGTGCTTTGTGTGTGTGTGGTGTGTGTGTGTGTGTCAATGTGTGTCAGTGTGTGTCTGTGTGTGTTTTGTGTGTGTGTGTGTGTGTGTGTGTGTGTGTTGTCCCAAGAGCTTGCAGACAAAGTCCAAAGAGTCACATTTGAAGTGAAACAAGAACGAAAGTTCTGCCTTTAGCCCGGCTCTCTGACGGCATCAGGATGAGATAGAATTCTGATGATGCTCCAGTTCCCTGAGGATACCTATGTAATACTGGAAGTAACCTTAAGGGTTCTTCATAGTAGCTTCTGGGGACCAGGGAGGCAATGAAGCATGCCAGTGTAATCCAGGTCCAGGCTTTCCTTCCCTCTACTGCTGAGATCCAGAGGATGGAATGGGCCAGTGTCTCCTTGAAGCCTAGGAAAATAAAGGATTTTGATTACAAATCCTGAGTCTAGAGGCACATCAGCATCAGCCCTTCTCCTATGACCGTTGTACCTGTGTTGGGGAACCCAGAGTTTCCCCTCTAAATGTGAAGATGTTACAGTCTCTGCCCCCTCAGTCACAGCCTCCTTTGGAGAATCCCAAAAACATTCACCAGAGGTGGAGAATAGCTATTGTTTTTACATATATGTGTGTGTGTGTGTGTGTGTGTGTGTGTGTGCGTATGCATGTATATGGGTGTATGTGTGTACAGGCACTCTTGAGTAAACATGAGGTACAGCTCTCATGTGGAGGTCAGAGTCTGTTCTTATCTTTCACCCTGTGAGTTCCAGATATCAAATTGAGGACTTAGCATCAAGTACCTGTTGTAGTAGATATTTAATCTTAGTCAGGGATTCTACCCTGCCTTTGATCATTTAGTTCCCAGATAAAAGGCACAAACCTTTATATTTATAATAAGCCTTCATCAGCATTAGAGCTGGGCAGATATTTATCCTTTAAACTATTAGAATCTACTACCCCACTAGTAACCCCATTATAACTTGTCATGTTCCATCTAGGCTGTTCTTAGCTCCAATTGGCCAGCTCTCATGGCCATGTTTTCAAACTCACCTACCCCATGGCATCTTCCTCTCTCCACTCTCTTTCTTCCCCATCATGGTCCTCCTCAGACCCCAAGCCTAGGAACCAAAACCCTGCCTCTCTCTCGTCTGCGCAACTACATGCTGTAGGCATCTGTATTCACCAGAGAACAAAGTAACATAGTGTGGCTGGGCTCTACTTGCAGATTCTCTTGTCCCCGGGGGCAACCATGCCTTGGGGGGGGGCAGTATTTAATATTACAATACACAGCAAAAGAACAAACCTCAGCAAATACCACTGAGCCATCCTGCCAAGGCTGAATCAACCCTACCATTCAAGAATTCTCACCTTAACTCTGGAGGGAGCAGACGTAGCTGCTGTCTTTGGATGTCTTTATTTATGATAATTTAATCTTGGGTTTGTCTTCCAAGCAGAAGTTTACTGCATTTTCTGCTTTGTGTGCACACATGCATGTAATTAGAGTGTGTGTGTGTGTGTGTGTGTTTCCTCTGTTGTTTCCAACACCTCCCAGTTGGGAATCATTTGTACATTTAGTTAATGACCATTTAACACATTCTCTTTGATGAAGCTGTTACGTCTGAGCTCCACACAGGCATCCCACCAGACATCTCTCCCTTGCACGAGCCGTTTGTATTTACCTATTCTTAACTGCTTAGTGATGGTTTCTTATTTGTTGGCCCAATAGGGAACTAACCTTTAGTCTTCTCTGGAAAAAAAAAATCGGTGCTTGAGTTTTGTAAGAAAATGCCTACATCTGTATTCCAAGCAGGTCCACTCTGCTGGCAGGTTTTCATTTTCACCAAACAAAATGAACGGCAGGGAGAACAAACATTTCAGAGTCACCTTAACTGGCCCTGCCAGTGGCAGCCACATACAATCCAGAACTGTGGACTTTTGCAAGAACAAATAGCAAATCTAACACCTGCAGTCTCCACCGTCAGCAAGGTTTCCTGGATTTAATTATGGCTTGATCTCTAGAAAGGGAATGTGTGTCAAGTGTGCTTTTCAATCACTTAGAGAAGGCAGAGTAGGCGGAAGAGTGGCCCTGGGATTTGCCCATAAGATGAGCCCCCCTTACCATCAGCACATCCGGGAAATACAGGCTGTTCCAAAATGAAGATTTAACCAGAAGCAGCATACAGGGTCTTTAAAAACAAGGTACTTAAAACTGAATGTAATTGAAAATCTACAGGGAAATAGTAGGAAAAGCTCCGGCCAAATATTCGTCTTTATATAAAACAGGAAGCCATCTCTTGGCTTAAAAACACCTTCTCACTTCATAAATGTGTGGGTGTGCACAAACAGGGGCAGACATGTGGAAGACAAAGGATAACTTTTTGAAATTACTTCTCGGTTTATACCTTGTTTGAGCCTAAGTCTCTACCGCTTTGCATCCTTCTCCAGACTAGCTGGTTCATGAGCTTTTGCCCAATACTCCTGGCTTTGTCCTTTCATCTTGGCATAGGAAAGTTGTGATGTGAGCCACCATAGTCAGTTTTTTAGGTAGGCTCCAGGGATTGAACTCACATCATGTGGCAAGTCATTCGACCCACTAAGCCTTCTCCCTGACCTCCTACCTCCAGAACCTCTGTATTCATACTTGTCTGCTACATTTGTGCTCCTTGGTCATCTTTTTCTGAGTTCAAGAATATTTTAATTCTGCAGGTTTCTACTTCTCAGTAAATGCAATGTCAGTCTTCAAGCCAATATACAGACATGCATGGAATGCACATTCCTGAACAAGTGTGCCTTCAAGCACACACACACACACCGCTCAACTTTCAGTCTACTTTAAGGGCAGAAAAATGGGTCTTGCTAGTAGTTAGATTAGTGGTGAACACAGTGCAGTGATAAAATCATATCTAGCCAGGTCTGGTTACCAAACAAGACAGGACACATAGAGTTTACCTGCTGACCTTTAGACTGCTAGGTAGTCAGTCAAGAGAGACTGCTGAGCCTCTTGCAGGCACAATTCAAGGCCATCCCTGCCCACACCCACCCTACTCCTACTTTGCTATTTCCTGTGCCAATGAAGGACAAGGAGAAAGGAAGATAATATGCTGTGTCAAGTTCTAGGGAGCATTCCTAGCCCAAGTCACCTAGCACATTGTGAGTGCATGATGGGAAATGAAAGGGACGAACGAGCGGCCATTGTTGGCTCAAGGTGGAGCGAGGGTGACTCAACCTATGCAAACATCATGGGTTGGCCGTTCCTTGCTGAAGATGTGACTGACTCATACCTCCCTGATTCTAAATTATGTCACCGTCTTCAGAGCCGCCTCTCACTTCATTTTCTGTCACGGCTTTGGAATAAAGGGCAGTAGAGCAGTGAGTAAGAAGGCAGACTCGTCCCTTGTCTACCTCCAAGCCTGGAGTGCATCTGTCTGAAGGAGGTCCTAAGGGGAGCCCCAGATCTTCATGATCACCAGTGGTGGCCTTTGCCGTGGGTAAATGCGCTACTTGATGAGACCAGTCAGCTTCAGATATCGAGATCTTGATGGCTGACACTAGTAAGGCTGTTGGATTTGGGAAACATGTGAAAAATAGAAACTAAGGCCAGGAAGAGTGAGCTTGACATTCCATTGTATGTGTACACACAAGTGTAGGTCACACATGTCAAGGTGAGAAGACATCTGCTGGGGGTCAGTTCCTTTCCCCCCTCCTCTGGATCCCTGACATCAAACTTAGATCTTTAGCCTTGATGGTAAACATCGTCATCTACTGAGCTAGCTCACTGGCCCAAGGGCAATGAACTTTATGCAAGGACGTCATGGTTCAGACCCTGGGATGCTGCTTGTTTAATACATTAGCAGATGGCGATTTCAGATCTGTCCTGGCAGCAAGAGCCATGACTGCAGTGAAGACTCTTCGTGTCCATGAAAACATGACTATTTTTATGTGAGAGCATAGCTAATTGCTTTTAGATGTTAATCTTTGGTTCCATTGTACATGGTAAGAAGCTCTCTTCTACCACGAAGTTAAGAACTAGGAATTGCTTAATCCCAGCACGTGGGACGCAGAGGCAGGCAGATTTCTGAGTTCAAGGCCAGCCTCGTCTACAGAGTGAGTTCCAGGACAGCCAGGACTACACAGAGAAACCCTGTCTCGAAAAACCGAAAAAAAAAAATTAAAGATGTAAGAGGGACTTCATTCTTTGTGCTCACCCAGCTCTGCTTTATCCTCGACTGGTCTGTGTCAAGCCATTCCTAGCACTTCCTGTCATCACTGTTCAGAACTGCTCAGCTACACCGTGCTGCAATGACCATAACACCGTCATTTTTCTGTAGGAAACAGGGTGATTAGGACAATTTCTTGGTGCTGCTTCTCTTTATTGCTATTTTTAGAACATTGTTTGACGTGGGTCTTCAACTCTTTCTCCTACTGAGGGGTGAATATCATGAAAAAAACAAACAAACAAGGATTCAGCCCGTGACTCAGAAAACACTTGCCAGCATATGAGAGGCCCTGGGTTTGATTTCTAGTACTGCAATTAATTAATCAGTCAGTGAATTAATTAATTTAAAATTCTTGAAATTATATTGTCACTTTTTGGTCCTTGTATTGCAGACTCAGTGGGAAGTCTTTAGACTACTTTAAGGGGTCTGACCCATGTGGTCACTTCTCAGAGCAGGTAGCCCAGAGGACCAGCCTCTCAAAATCATTTTCAAACACTAATAGTCAGTTCCGATGGTGTCACACTGAGGAGAGCAAGGTCTCCAGTATGGGTATATGCTTATTGCTGTGGCTTACTAGCCACAGCTAAGACTTTTACTCGAACTGTTTCCCTCTTTCTCTTCTTGATTCAAGTCTGCTTAGCAAAATCGCAGATTACAACAGCAAAGAAGTTAAAGTCTGATTTTCTTAAGAAATGTCAGGAGAGCCCTTGTACAGCTGAAGTCAGGTTTCTCCTGTGGTCTTTTACCTGCAATTCTCATTAGCTCGAATAATGACACAACTCAGCAATGATTGTTCAGGCTCCTGAGAAGCCTCAAAGAAGAGCTATCACTGAGTTTCTAAGGTTGAGTTTCCATTCAATAAACTAAGAAGCCTTGAAAGAACAGAGACCAATAGTAATTGTGGCCAGTACAGCAGAATTTCTGCTAAGGTGAGTCTAGGGGCCATTCTCTGTGTCCAGGCAACTGGGCTGATTTAGGAAGCCAGGGGAGTTTGTTTCTGTCTTCGGTCTTCAGAATTCTCTCTGTTACTGTCCCACCTCCTTTTAAAAGACATATCTGTATCTTTATTAGACACATCATGGTTGTAGGTATCAGTGGATTAGAGTGTTAACATTTTAATAATATATGGCTGCAATGTGTAATAACCAGCTCAGGGTAATTAGAATACTCATAACCTCAACTATGTATCCTTCTCTCGTATTGGAAACATGCAAGATTCTGTCTGCTATCTTCTCTAAAATACTCACCCATCTACTGTGCTCTGGATCACCTAACATCGCCACACTTAACCTTGCCTCCTTTTCCCCTTCCTTATCAAAATCAGAATACAAATATGACATTTGAATTCTACTCTGGCTACACCTCGTCTTACCTTTGCCTTTTCTTTCCTATAACACTTGCATCCAAGTGCCCCTTTCTGCATCTAAAGTTGAGCTGCTTCGACTAAAGACATTTCGAACAATCTGTGAACAGTGGTGTGCACCAGTAATCCAAGCATCCAGCAGGTAGAAGCAGGAAGGTCAAGAGTTCAAGGTCATTCTTGGCTATATAAAGAGTTGAGGCCAGTCTGGGCTATTTGAGACCCTTCATTGGGGTAGGAGAGAGAGGGAGTATCAGTAACTGAATCCACCCCTGATCTTCCCATTGTGAGGACCAATAATCTCCCTTTGGTTGAAACCAATATGAATAGCTGGATAATGTCGGATTAACAACATTATCAAAGAAGACGTATCTAAATTCACACTCACGCCAGTGACACTCATTTCTGTAGGATGCTCCTCACTGATGCCTGAGTGCCATGCAACATAGTCATTATACACATCACTAAGTCTCTGTCAGATTAATTTAACTTCTCGGGTTTTATTTGATGACATTTATAAACACCATACACATGCACACTCTGGCTTTTCATTTCTTGCTGCATAAAATTGGTCATCTACAGAGAAGATTTTTTTTTTCAAAGTCCACAATGTTGGTGGATTTATACACAAGGAAATGAGGGACCAAAAACTGGGAAATGGAATTATCACCCTCTTTTCCATAGGGATGTATCATCACTGACTAACTAGGACACGATTGAAAAACAGGGTTTAATAACTTGCCTGTACTCACTTCAAGCAAAATCAGTAGAAAGTAGCCTTTAAAGGGCTGAAAAATTAATGCAAAGAGGAGGTAGGACGGTGGTGATGAGGGTGGGGCAGGGGTGAGGAGTAGAAAGCAGACAGCAGAACTGCCTTCTTTCAGCCTCTCTGGCCTCAGTATTCAGATCTGTGATTTGGTTTCTGCCTTATGTGATTGGTAAGGGTCTAAGTGGAGTGGTGAAAATACTGTTCAATAAGTACTCAAGATTGTCATATAGAAACATGTAGTATCTGCCTGCAGGTGGTCTTTAGGAGAAGGGCAGTCAGCCGTGTTCTCCTCCCAGCCTGAGTAGGTGTTTCCACAAGGACTGTGATGGCTCAAACTCATCTAAGTACGGGAAGTGCTGTCTAGAGTCTCCCAGCCTTGATGTATCCACACTTTGAGAACCACGCTCTCAGTCTAGTCCCTAAGAATCCTAAATAAAGAGGAAACAAGGATGACCTGAGAAAGAAGGAATGAGATAGAATTTGTCCACTAAGTATCAGAGTGAAAGTGCAGCTTGGTGCATCACCAAGTGCTCTTTGTCATGGTGATTAGGGTTGTGGCTAGTTTCCCCGGGGAATCTAGGGGTTAAGGTAAAACAAAAAAAAACAAAACAAAAATTGAAAAGCTCAGACTTGAAAAGGGATGTTTAGAGCCAAGAAAAACTGATGCTGATGTCTAAGAGAGTTTGATTACCTTAAATTGCTTCTGAAAAAAAGAGCAGCTAGGATTTTAAACGCCGGTCACACAAATCAGGCCGGGGGCATAAAAAACACTGGACTGGGACGGGAGAGAACTAACTGTGGGGATGTACTTAATGGAGTGCCTTCCGGTGTGACTCGAGATTAGAATGTGGGCAGAGCTGCCTTCTGGAATCGTCCTTTCACAGACTCACACAGCCGGAAGAAACCGTTGAATCTGGAGTCTTATTGCATGCCTTGGGGAACTATGTAACCAATCCATCCACTTTGAATTCCTAGCCAGTTCAATTTTTAAAAAGATTTTTAAATCACTGATTCCTCCAAATTCTGGGTTCATCTGCATCCAGAACAAGCAGAGACTGACAGAGCTACCTGGAGGCTCCCTCTTGCCATGCCACTTCCTTCCAGCATATGGGCTAATGGAGTCTTCCACAGAAATGTGGGGATAGGAACATTAATTCGGTATTAGCAGCACTGGGTCTTGAGGCACTTGCAGGTATTACATACTGGCCTGCGGAGCTTTTCACCTATAAAAATCGCCACTGGGAGAGGTTCTGCCCCCTGGGAGTAGTGTGAAGGACACATTGCTCAAATACCAAGTCCCACGGGAACTCAGTCACCTAGGACATGGTCAAAAGCAAAGCTGAGCCCTGACAGCTCTGCTGTCCCAGCAAATGAGCACTGGAGGCCAGCAACATGAACAAATGATATGCCAATTACATTGTTTATAGGTTCTATACCAAGTCTTTAAAAGCAATGAGAAGTAAATCAGATCCACCATGATCTACAGAGCACCTCAGTCCACCCAAACCATCCAGAATAAATTGGCCACAGAGGGACCTGCTGATGCAGATGATCCAAACCCTCCAGGAGACCAGCAGTGGTGGGGCCAGCAATGCAGACGTTCTCATAACCAAAGCTCTCCGGGAGCAGAGCTTATCAGACATTGCACTTTTCCTGGCCCTTTGCATGCGTGCCCCACTCCTACCCCCACCCCCAGGAAATCAGCAGCCAATGAAACACCCTCGATCCATTTGCACTTCCTGAGTGATGGATTTGAGATGGTCTTGACAGCTGGTGCTTCTCCTTTTCAGAGTGTAAGTGAAGTGAACCATCCCAAGGGATTCACAGAAGTCTGCAGATTAATGTCTACTCTGCTGATTCCCGACACAGGCTCCGTTGTGACAGACACGTTCTTTGCTCTTTCTGGAGCTGGAGACCCAGCTCATCCCAGAAAGGCAGGAGAATTAGAAATTCCACTCACATTATTGGTGCCAGATTTGTATTTCCTAAAATCTGCATCCTAGCATCCTGTAGTTTGTCCATGGGGTATACTGAGTTAGGGTCCTCCATGTCACCAAACGTGCTACCCAGTTCTCTGCCAATTACCCTGTATGTTGCTGTAGAAGAGCCATGCCAGCAGTCCTTGTAAGAAAAAAAGCAGTAAAGGTTCTATGCACTCATTAGACTTGGGAGATATTGGTTATGTTTATACATTTTGTGAACACTGCCTCTCACTGGGCAGCTACAGAAACCTGAAGAAATGTCCCCTTGCCTAATATGGGTGGACCACATTGTTTCGCAGAAAACACTATGAGTTACAGTAGAACAGTAGTTCTCAACTTGTGGGTCACAACCACCAGAAAATATCCAATGGTTTTAGGAACCCCGAACCACAAATTTATTTTGTTGCTATTTAATAACAATAATTGTACTATTGAGTGGTGTCTCAGTTCCTAAGAACATTAGAAATGTGCTTTCTGATAGTTGTGACCCACAGGTTAAGAACCACTACAATAGAGTCTTAGTATGATCCACAAAAGCCAAGTGTGGCTCTAGGTTCTGAAAAAGTATGTCAAGATCTGCCCTACTCAGGCTGGTCCCACGTCAGAATGTGGGTGACATTGATCATCCATATGTTTCTGGAGTGATGCACTTTTAACTTCGTAGACAAAGTCGGTTCCGTGATCATCATTGTGTTTGCAGATGTATGGTTGGCCACAAGAGAAAGCAGGCAAGAAATTAAATAATGCCACACAGTCAGGAAACTGTCACAGGGTCAGGGGGTCCTGATCAGGATTAGAGATCAAAAAACTAGTTTAACATAAAGACCAGTGGCAAATTAAAAAATGACTGGAAACAGACTTCAGAGTCAGTTCACAAATTCCACCCCCTTACCTTAGTGACTCAAAGAAACTGTCCAAACGACCTCACCTTCATGGAGAAGGCAATGGGAGGGTCCTCTTCACTGCAGTGAGGTCCAGACTGGAATGATAGCAGTGGGTTCTTTCTCATCAGGATGCAGAGAATCAACAATGACTTTTACATTTGCCTAGTACCTGCCTAGACCCTGAAGTTCCTTGATACATAGTGGCTGCCTCTCTTTTTGGTATTATTTCTACCAATCAAAGGACTGCATTTATTGCTAATGCATCAGTGCTAATGGCCTACATTTTCAAACAATACTTTGTAAGCGGCAGTTCTGAGCTGTGTACCTCAGTCCATGTGACTCGGTCCAAGGCTCTAATTTGTCATAGGGAAAAAAGGTGGAACAAAATAATTGCCTGGAATGTTTGAATTGCATTTGCATCATGCTGAATTGGGGTAGGAGGAAGCACCTGGATAGAGCACCAGTTTTCTCTCTAAGGTACCTCAACAGCTCGGTAGGGTTTGCTAGCCTCAGCTTTCTGTGCTACCCACTGACATTTGGCTTTTCCAAAGAGCGTGAGTTGAAAAATCTTAGCACAGTCATTTACTTAAATGCATAAGATCTGGTTCCCACTTCTAATTCAGGCAGCACAAAAATACATGTATGCATGCTAAGTCGTCTCTACTGTCAATGCCTCTCCTTCTAAAGCTTGCTCTCCACCCTCTCTTGTCCCCCACACTCCACCCCACCCCCACCCGGAATTTGCCCTTTTCTGCAGAGAAGAAGCCAAAATAAACAAATCTACAGTCAGGTCCTTTCAGGAGAGGGATAGACACATTGTTCCTTGGATGACTGGCGTCTACCTTCTGACTTTTGCTGTAGCTTTTCCCTTGAAGGAGGAAATGGGGTGGGGGAAGGAGAAGAAGCATGCAATAACACTCAAAGACATTCTTTCTCTATTCCCCTCTGTGCCCTGGTAACTGGGTACCTGTGCCACAGAGTATAGTGCCATCTTCTTGGTGGCCTATGGCATGTTCAGATGACATTGGTGCCAACAAAGTGCTAAAGAAAAGCCCTGTGCCTGAGTGAAGAAGTCTAATCCACCAAATGAGAAAAGGTTCCCAGCATGTCTCTCTCTACCGGGGCATTGCACAGGTGGAAGTTACAGGGTGACGGCAGCCTACGCTTCACCTGGTGGGTAGCAACAGCTACTGCACTGACCATACCTCCTCCATTAGTGAGACCACTCACTGCCAGCATTCTAGGACTATGGACTGTGTTCTATCATTAGTTGTTTTTTTACCCCTTCTGTAAGTGTTTGAAGTCTAACGGCTCAGAGTTTCCCCAGGACAGGAAATGTGAAATTCTGTAATATTCGTATATGTGTGTATACATGATGCAATGAAATGATATGTGTGTATGTGTGTGTGATAATATATACATATATGTGTAACTGCCGTTTCTTTTGTAACGGCCGTCAGGTTCTGCTACTTTGTAAAGGCCGGCCAGTTCTGTTGTTCTGGTCCAGGTCAGGGTCTAGCAAGAGAGAGAGTGGGGACGGAGGAAGGGGGAAAAAGGGGCGAAAGACGCAAAAGATAGATACAAGACAGAGTCCAGTGGCGTCTCTTCAAGTCTCTTCTTTATTCTCCTCTCTTCTATATATATTCTCCTCACTCCTTCAGTCTCCTGACACCTCCCACCTTCTACCTTCTACCTCCTACCTTCTACCTCTACCTCTACCTCCTACTTCCTACTACTCCTATAGAAGGGAAATCCTGGGTATTTATGCCCTTTACCACGTGACTTGCCCTCGTGGACAAGCTCAACTGAAGCCACTACGTCACGTGCCTTGTAGCCATGGATACCAGGAGCACCTTGCAGCTGGGGGCACTAAACAGTGTAACAAGATGTTTATCAGAGTGTGCTCAGCTATTGCAGGCTGTTGAAAACAAGTCTCTTGTCAGGGTATATGGCTCGAGATGGCTGTAAAGATGATAGCCACTTTCGGCTAAGAGTCGGCTCCCAACATATATGTATATGTATATACACATATATACCTGTATTAAGCCTTTTGCTGGTTGCCATTAAGAGCTGCTGGAGCTGCCGGTGAGATGGCTCAATGGTTAAGAATGCTTTCTGCTCTTGCATAGGACCTGGGTTCAGTTCCACATAGCTCACAACTATCTGTAATTCTGGTTCCAGGGAATCTAATGCTCTCTTCTGGTCTCCCTGTCATGCACACAGTACAAAGACATACATGCAGACAAATGTACACATAAACTTAAAATAAATACATTGTTTTTAAGGACCTGCTAGAAATTCTTATAATTTTAAAAGAGAAAAATACTTGCTAGAATATCAATTTCCATGTAATAGCTTTGTTTACCCAAATATGTGATATATATAACTGGTAACATTTGATTAGTATGTGTGATGCTCCTGATGTTTTAGGGCAGTCTGTAGCAGTCTACCTGTTGTAACCAAAGCACTCCGAATGTGCCCAGCCTCATCTGAATCCTTCCATCACTAGCTCCTGTAAGTCGACAGGCCACATGCTACTTCCGGACTCCATTTTAGAGAACAGAAAATTAAGCCTCTATAGAATTCAACAGCAGGCTCAACAAACAGCTTTACGTGATTATCTGTCAGGCTCCCGAGAGAGCAAACCTGGACCTGCAGCCTTCCTGAGTGTTTCTGTTCTGAGTGTCACCTCCTCCTGAAACATATCCGGCATCTGTTGAATTGAACTGAAGCAACAAGAGGAAGGAAGAGAGTTTTCTCACCACAAAGGACATAGAGGAAAAGTTTGCATGATATACTAAAGTACTATGCCACTCAGCATCAACATTGGAGTGTTGCTTAAAGGGCCGGAGACCTTCCACAACATGTGCAATACGCAAATCCCCATAGCTGTAAGGGAAAGACCAGGAGCCAAAGGGCTACATCTGTGGCTACTCTTAACAACTGCATGGGGTTATGTTGATCCCACCAGGCAAGAGTAAGACCGCTACTATAATTTTGGAGCCAGATTTAAAGGAAACTTTTTTTTTGTAGTTAGCTTTTTCTTTCTCTCTTTTTAAAATTTTTTATTTTTATTTATATGAGTAAACAGACACACCAGAAGACAGCACCAGATCTCATTACAGATGGTTGTGAGCCACCATATGGTTTCTAGGAATTGAACTCAGGACCTCTGGAAGAGCAGTCAGTGCTCTTAACCCCTGAGCCATTTCTCCAGGCCTGAAGGAAACTTTATTAAAACTGGCCAAGACAATGGATACTGGCTGAGTTCATACCAGGGATTCCCAGGGAATGGCCGTGACTTATAATATTCAGATGCTTACAAAGGCAAACCTCACAAGGCTACATACCTCCCACCTTTGTCCAATCAGGGCAAGCATACGTTCTGACATACTTCCTGCCTATATATCTCCAACCTGCGTATGATCAAGCACATCTTGTGCAGTTGAGGCAACCAACATTGTTTATAGATGTGAAAACACAGGCTTGCTATCTTACATGAACAGCCTCCAGCACTCTAGGAAGTGATCTGTCCTCAGGCAAGTGGAGTTTACAGGTTAGAAGTATTTTTGATTTATACATCTATTAAGCACAGTAATTAAACCTTAGAACATAACCTTAGCCCTTATAGTTAACCTGGCACAAGAAAGGTCTCTTTTGCTTCATTAATAACAGTTTTACTGTCTCCACAAGGGCAAGCAGTACCTCAAGAAGTGGAGAAAGTTCTAGAAGAACACCCTAGTGAAAGTCTGTAACGTGAGACATAGGCATTTAGTTAGTCATCATGGAGAGGAAAACTCTAGGTCATAGTGTGCAGTGCTTCAGGGAACCTCTAACCTTAGGAAGCACAAAGCAGCAACCTTGGGGAACTTCACGCCAGGGTCTGAGTAAGAAAGCCTTTGTTTTTCCTCCTTTGCTTATTTATGAAGATAAGATAGCTTAAACTGAGGACATTGTGTTAGAGACAAGTTCCAGGCTTTCTTTAGAGTTGCAGCTGTCAAAATTTATACGTGTGTGTGTGTGTGTGTGTGTGTGTGTGTGTGTGTGTATGTTGTCCAGGAAACTATGAGATGCTCAATTAAAACATGAATTTCAGGGATATGTGTGAGTGTACAGATGTATGTAAGTGTGTATTATGTGTATGTAGACACATATATAATTATGGGTGTATATGTACGGAAAGAGAGAGTACAATATTTAGGATAGAATTATGCCAAAATGTATTTTTCTGTCCAGCTCCATAAAGCAGCCATTTTAATAAAATACTACTACCTTTGATTAAAAATTATGTGACTATAAGTTGCTAGTTCTAAGGAAGATGGTCATTATAATAAATCGTAATTTCAAACTTGCCATAATTTATCTTTCTTTCTGAGGGAGGTTCTGGGGACCACACGGAGGACCTTACACATCTTGCTAAGAGCCACAGCCTTTATACAGTCTCTCAGGTGGTAATTTTCCACTTTAAACAAATCTGTGAGTTTGCTGTCGAGGAAGCAATTAGGTGAGGTTTTCTCTTGAGTTGAAGTATCATTAAGTGCTCAATAAATAAAAGCATACAGAAAGCATAGCGTGCTTTTGAACTCCTTTAAGCTTTAAGAAGTAAATTCCTGTTGAGCCTTTCCTGGATGCCCAACACTGTTGATGAAATGTGGAAAACGGAGGAGAACAAAGCGATCACCCCGCCCTCCCGAGACACACTCTAAGACAGCTTCTTGAGGATGAGCAGATCTTTAAGCAGAGCCATGAACAACAGAGTCACGATATTGTGTGGAGAAATCCCACATAATAAGGATTTTCATTCAGAATGGTTTTAAGGCTGGCATTTATTTTTATTTACTGGTCTTGATAGAATTATATATCCTGATCATTGAATGCCTTTGCAGAGGTCTCTGAAGTTTTATGCCCAAAAAATTATAGAAACCTAGGGAGCCTTTGGGTGGGGCTGAGGATGTAGCCCAGTTGCAGATTGCTTTCCTAACGTGTAGGAGGCCCTGGGTTCTTTCCCCTGCAGGGCACTAAGGACTAGGCACTGTGTCCCCGGCCTGTAATCCCAGCACTGTAGAGATGCAAACAGGATAGTGGAAGTCCCAAATCATCAGTGACTGAGTTTGAGGCTAGCCTGGGATATAAAAGCCTGTCTTCAGGCTGGTGAGATGGCTGAGCAGTTGAGAGTACTGACTGCTCTTCCGGAGGTCCAGCCCCAGCAACTACATGGTGACTCACAACTATCTGTAATGAGATCTGATGCCCTCTTATGGGATGTCTGAAGACAGCGACAGTGTACTTACATATAATAAATAAATTTTAAAAATCTTTGAGCCAGAGTGAGCAGGACCGGAGTGAACAGGGCCAGAGAGAGAGAGAGGGAGAAGGGAAGGGAGAGAAAAAAAGATTGTCTTCAAGAAATAAAAATAAAATAAGACTTTAGGGTGAAAGGTAAAATTAAGCTAGGAAGGTACAAGAAAACTTGTCACAAGTCTCAAATCTGATCCAAACATATTTGCCAAATAAAATACTTGGTTCTTCTCCACACATTTCCATGCATACGTTTAGAAACAGGAAATGTCGTAGAGATGTTGGGAAGGAAACAAAACTGAAAGTCCCTGGCTGTCGAGGCCAATGCATCCCAAGAGTGACTCCTATCTGAAAGGCAATAAAGGGCGTGGGGTGGAGACACATTAGCCCTTTGTTGGGTCTACATTACCATACTCGCTGTCAGATATGACTTAGTAACATGACTATCAAGGATGAAAACCTCAGTACAGTTCCAAGAAATGAACTGATTGATAGGTTGTCATTAGTCTGATCAGTTTCAAGAGGTGATTTTATGCTAATGTACATTCTCATGGCTCCTATTGTCTGCAGCAGGAAACCCAAGGTCATTGACTCGGACCTTTTGGGGTCTAGTACATGCTTGCTTCCTCTGCAGCATCCTCCCCGAGTGGTCAGACGTTTGACAGAGTCCTAAGTAGAAACATGACTACCAAAATGAAACTGAACTGAACCTGTGCATCCCAGAAAAACAGTTCTGTTCTTTCACATAGAGTAAGGAATTAAGCTGAAGCTAGACTTTCCAGATCCCCAAAGTGGTCTGGGCATTTTGTAAATTCCAGGTACTCAGAAGACTAAGGCATAGCAGCAATTTCAGGAGTTCCAGGCCAGGTGAAGCAGCATAGCAAGACCCCCTCAAAAACATAAACAACAGCAAACACACACCAAAAGACATGCAAAACCAACCAACCAACCAAACAAACAAACAGAAACCCAATATCATCAGAATCTTAACTCTGATGTTTTACTTCAGGGAATAAAGGAGGATGGTAAAACTCTCTCTTTATTAATAGGAATATTACCAGGGAGCACAGGGTCTGTCTTTATAGCAGGGCATCTATCTTGCAAAGAGCACAGGGTCTGTCTTGCAGGGAGTACAGTTCTGTTTTTCCAGGAGTGTGGGATCTGTTTTGAAGATTCTTGTTCTTATAGATGAAAGAATTTAAAATCCAATGCTCAAGGAAATGCAAGGATAAAAGCACTGGAGGAAGAAGAAGAAGAAGAAGAAGAAGAAGAAGAAGAGGAGGAGGA